>NW_027227371.1:0-106049 GCF_037783145.1 Equus przewalskii | reverse complement strand
GGCGGACACTCAGAAGCCACCTGTCGCGCATGCCGGAACCACCTCTCAGACGTGCCGGAAGCACGTGCCGGACACGCCGGAAACACCTACCGGACAGACCGGAACCACCTGCCGAGAACGCCGGAGCCACCTGTTCGACTCTCTGGAACCACCTGCCGGACAGGCCAATATCAACTGCTGGCTATGCCAGAACCACCTGGGGGACAGTCCGGGATCACCTGCCAGCCATGGCGGAACCACCTCTCAGACGTACCAGAACCACCTGCCGGAGAAGCTGGAAACACGTCCTGGACAGACTGGAACCACGTGACGGCCATGCCTGAACCACCTGCCGAGCACGGCGGAACCACCTGCGGGCTACGCCAGAACCACTTGGAGGACTCTCTTGGTTGACCTGCCGGGCATGCCGGAACCACGTCTCAGACATACCAGAACCACCTGCCGGAGAAGCTGGAAACACGTCCTGGACAGTCTGGAACCACCTGCCGGCCAAGCCTGAACCACCTGCCAAGCACAGCGGAACAACCTGCCAGACACGCCAAAATCACCTGCGTGTTATGCCAGAACCACTTGGAGGACTCTCTGGGATGACCTTCCGGGCATGCCGGAACCACCTCTCAGACGTGCCAGAACCATGTGGCGGACAGTCCGGAATCACCTGTTGGGCATGCGCAACCACCTCTGAGACGTACCAGAACCACATGCCGTGCCGGCTGGAACCACCTACCGGACAGACCGGAATCACCTTTCGGGCATGCGGGAACCACCTGTCAGATGTGCCAGAAACACGTGCCGGAGACGCCGGAAGCACCTGCCAAGCACGTTGGAACCACCTGCTCAACTCGCCTGAACCACCTGCCGGACATGCCAAAATCACCTGCCGACTATGCCAGAACCACTTGGCGAACACTCCGGAATCACTTGCCGGGCATGCAGGAACCACCACTCAGACATGCCAGAACCCCGTGCCAATGACCCCGGAAGCACCAGCCGAGCACGCCGGAACCACCTGCTCGACTCGCCAGAACCACCTGCCGATCACGCAAAAATCACCTGCCGGCTACGCCACAACCAGTTGGTGAACACTTTGGAATCACCTGCCAGGCTTGCTGGAACCACCTGCCAGTCATGCCAAAATCACCTGCCAACTACGCCAGAACCGCTTGGCGGACACTGCGGAAACACCTGTCGGGCCGGCTGGAACCACATCTCAGACGTGCCAGAAACGTGTTCATGAGATGCTGGAACCACACCCCGAACAGACGGATACCACCTGCCAGAACCGCCTGAACCACCTGCTGAGCACGCCGGAACCACCTGCTCGACTCACCGGTACCACCTCCCTGACACGCCAAAATCACCTGCTGGGTATGCCAGAACCACTTGGCGGACACTCCGGAATCATCTGCCGGACATGCCGGAACCAGCTCTCAGACACACCACAACCAAGTGCCGGAGACGCCGGAAGCACCTGCAGAGCATGCCGGAGCCACCTGCTCGACTCGCCAGAAACACCTGCCGGACACGCCAAAATCACGTGCCTGGTACGCCAGAACCACCTGGCGGACACTCCGGAATCACCTGCCGCGCATGACGGAACCACCTCTCAGACGTGCCGGAAGCACGTGCCAGACACGCCGGAAACACCTACCGGACAGACCGGAACCACCGGCCAAGAACGCCGGAGCCACCTGTTCGACTCGCTGGAACCACCTGCCGGAGAGGCCAATATCAACTGCTGGCTATGCCAGAACCACCTGTGGGACGGTCCGGGATCACCTGCCAGCCATGGCGGAACCACCTCTCAGACGTACCAGAACCACCTGCCGGAGAAGCTGGAAACACGTCCTGGACAGACTGGAACCACGTGGCGGCCATGCCTGAACCACCTGCCGAGCACGGCGGAACCACCTGCCGGACACGCCAAAATCACCTGCGGGCTACGCCAGAACCACTTGGACGACTCTCCGAAATGACCTGCCGGGCATGTTGGAACCACCTCTCAGATGTGCCAGAAGCACGTGGCGGACAGTCCGGAATCACCTGTTGGGCATACGCAACCACCTCTGAGACGTACCAGAACCACGTGCCGTGCACGCCGGAACCACCTACCGGACAGACCGGAATCAACTTTTGGGCGTGCCAGAACCACCAGTCAGATGTGCCAGAAACACGTGCCGGAGACGCCGGAAGCACCTGCCGAGCACGTCGCAACCACCTGCTCAACTCGCCTGAACCACCTGCCGGACATGCCAAAATCACCTGCCCGCTACACCAGCACCACTTCGGGGACAAGCCGGAATCACGTGAGGGGCATGCCGGCACAGCCTCTCAGTCTGAACCTCGTGCCGGACACCACAGAACCACATGCCGGACAGACCGGAACCACCTGCCGGACACGCCGGAACCACCGGCTCGACCCGCCGGAATGACCGCTGGACATGCAAAATCACCTGTCGGCTACGCCGGAAACACTTGGCGAACACTCCGGAATCACGTGCCGGGCATGCCGGAACCACCTCTCAGATATGCCAGAACCACGTGCCAATGACCCCAGAAGCACCTGCCGAGCACGCTGGAACCACCTGCTCGACTCGCCAGAAGCACCTGCCGGACACGCAAAAATCACCTGCCGGCTACGCCACAACCAGTTGGGGAACACTTCGGAATCACCTGCCGGGCTTGCTGGAACCACCTGCCGGTCATGCCAAAATCACCTGCCAACTACGCCAGTACCACTTGGCGGACACTGTGGAAACACCTGTCGGGCCGGCCGGAACCACATCTCAGACGTGCCAGAACCATGTGCATGAGATGCTGGAAGCACACCCCGAACCGACGGAAAACACCTGCCAGACCCTTCTGAACAACCTGCCGAGCACGCCGGAGCCACCTGCTCGACTCGCCGGAACCACCTACCTGACATGCCCAAATCACCAGCCGGGTATGCCAGAACCACTTGGCGGACACTCCGGAATCATCTGCCGGACATGCCGGAACCAGCTCTCAGACACACCAGAACCACGTGCCGGAGACGCCGGAAGCACCTGCCGAGCATGCCGGAGCCACCTGCTCGACTCGCCAGAAACACCTGCCGGACACGCCCAAACCACCTGCCGGGTACGCCAGAACCACCTGGCGGACACTCCGAAATCACCTGTCGCGCATGCCGGAACCACCTCTCAGACGTGCCGGAAGCACATGCCGGACACGCCGAAATCAACTACCGGACAGACCGGAACCACCTGCCGAGCACGCCGGAGCCACCTGTTCGACTCGCTGGAACCACCTGCCGGACAGGCCAATATCAACTGCTGGCTATGCCAGAACCACCTGGGGGACGGTCCTTAATCACCTGCCAGCCATGGCGGAACCACCTCTCAGACGTACCAGAACCACCTGCCGGAGAAGCTGGAAACACGTCCTGGACAGTCTGGAACCACCTGCCGGCCAAGCCTGAACCACCTGCCAAGCACAACGGAACAACCTGCCAGACACGCCAAAATCACCTGCGTGTTATGCCAGAACCACTTGGAGGACTCTCTGGGATGACCTGCCGGGCATGCCGGAACCACCTCTCAGACGTGCCAGAACCATGTGGCGGACAGTCCGGAATCACCTGTTGGGCATGCGCAACCACCTCTGAGACGTACCAGAACCACATGCCGTGCCGGCTGGAACCACCTACCGGACAGACCGGAATCACCTTTCGGGCATGCCGGAACCACCTGTCAGATGTGCCAGAAACACGTGCCGGAGACGCCGGAAGCACCTGCCAAGCTCGTTGGAACCACCTGCTCAACTCGTCTGAAACACCTGCCAGACATGCCAAAATCACCTGCCGACTATGCCAGAACCACTTGGCGAACACTCCGGAATCACTTGCCGGGCATGCAGGAACCACCACTCAGACATGCCAGAACCCGTGCCAATGACCCCGGAAGCACCAGCCGAGCACGCCGGAACCACCTGCTCGACTCGCCAGAACCACCTGCTGATCACGCAAAAATCACCTGCTGGCTACGCCACAACCAGTTGGTTAACACTTTGGAATCACCTGCCAGGCTTGCTGGAACCACCTGCCAGTCATGCCAAAATCACCTGCCAACTACGCCAGAACCGCTTGGCGGACATTGCGGAAACACCTGTCGGGCCGGCTGGAACCACATCTCAGACGTGCCAGAAACGTGTTCATGAGATGCTGGAACCACACCCCGAACAGACGGATACCACCTGCCAGAACCGCCTGAACCACCTGCTGAGCACGCCGGAACCACCTGCTCGAGTCACCGGTACCACCTCCCTGACACACCAAAATCACCTGCTGGGTACGCCAGAACCAGTTGGCGGACACTCCGGAATCATCTGCCGGACATGCCGGAACCAGATCTCAGACACACCACAACCAAGTGCCGGAGACGCCGGAAGCACCTGCCGAGCATGCCGGAGCCACCTGCTCGACTCGCCTGAAACACCTGCCGGACACGCCAAAATCACCTGCCGGGTACGCCAGAACCACCTTGCGGACACTCCGGAATCACCTGCCGCGCATGACGGAACCACCTCTCAGACGTGCCGGAAGCACGTGCCAGACACGCCGGAAACACCTACCGGAAAGACCGGAACCACCTGCCAAGAACGCCGGAGCCACCTGTTCGACTCGCTGGAACCACCCGCCGGACAGGCCAATATCAACTGCTGGCTATGCCAGAACCACCTGGGGGACAGTCCGGGATCACCTGCCAGCCATGGCGGAACCACCTCTCAGACGTACCAGAACCACCTGCCGGAGAAGCTGGAAACACGTCCTGGACAGACTGGAACCACGTGACGGCCATGCCTGAACCACCTGCCGAGCACGGCGGAACCACCTGCAGGACACGCCAAAATCACCTGCGGGCTACGCCAGAACCACTTGGACGACTCTCCGAAATGACCTGCCGGGCATGTTGGAACCACCTCTCAGACGTGCCAGAAGCACGTGGCGGACAGTCCGGAATCACCTGTTGGGCATACGCAACCACCTCTGAGACGTACCAGAACCACGTGCCGTGCACGCCGGAACCACCTACCGGACAGACCGGAATCAACTTTTGGGCGTGCCGGAACCACGAGTCAGATGTGCCAGAAACACGTGCCGGAGACGCCGGAAGCACCTGCCGAGCACGTCGCAACCACCTGCTCAACTCGCCTGAACCACCTGCCGGACACGCCAAAATCACCTGCCCGCTACACCAGCACCACTTCGGGGACAAGCCGGAATCACGTGAGGGGCATGCCGGCACAGCCTCTCAGACTGAACCTCGTGCCGGACACCACAGAACCACATGCCGGACAGACCGGAACCACATGCCGGACACGCCGGAACCACCGGCTCGACCCGCCGGAACGACCGCTGGACATGCAAAATCACCTGCCGGCTACGCCGGAAACACTTGGCGAACACTCCGGAATCACCTGCCGGGCATGCCGGAACCACCTCTCAGATATGCCAGAACCACGTGCCAATGACCCCGCAAGCACCTGCCGAGCACGCCGGAACCACCTGCTCGACTCGCCAGAACCACCTGCCGGACACGCAAAAATCACCTGCCGGCTACGCCACAACCAGTTGGGGAACACTTCGGAATCACCTGCCGGGCTTGCTGGAACCACCTGCCGGTCATGCCAAAATCACCTGCCAACTACGCCAGTACCACTTGGCGGACACTGTGGAAACACCTGTCGGGCCGGCCGGAACCACATCTCAGACGTGCCAGAACCATGTGCATGAGATGCTGGAACCACACCCCGAACCGACGGAAAACACCTGCCAGACCCGTCTGAACAACCTGCCGAGCACGCCGGAGCCACCTGCTCGACTCGCCGGAACCACCTACCTGACATGCCCAAATCACCAGCCGGGTATGCCAGAACCACTTGGCGGACACTCCGGAATCATCTGCCGGACATGCCGGAACCAGCTCTCAGACACACCAGAACCACGTGCCGGAGACGCCGGAAGCACCTGCCGAGCATGCCGGAGCCACCTGCTCGACTCGCCAGAAACACCTGCCGGACACGCCCAAACCACCTGCCGGGTACGCCAGAACCACCTGGCGGACACTCCGAAATCACCTGTCGCGCATGCCGGAACCACCTCTCAGACGTGCCGGAAGCACATGCCGGACACGCCGAAATCAACTACCGGACAGACCGGAACCACCTGCCGAGCACGCCGGAGCCACCTGTTCGACTCGCTGGAACCACCTGCCGGACAGGCCAATATCAACTGCTGGCTATGCCAGAACCACCTGGGGGACGGTCCTTAATCACCTGCCAGCCATGGCGGAACCACCTCTCAGACGTACCAGAACCACCTGCCGGAGAAGCTGGAAACACGTCCTGGACAGTCTGGAACCACCTGCCGGCCAAGCCTGAACCACCTGCCAAGCACAACGGAACAACCTGCCAGACACGCCAAAATCACCTGCGTGTTATGCCAGAACCACTTGGAGGACTCTCTGGGATGACCTGCCGGGCATGCCGGAACCACCTCTCAGACGTGCCAGAACCATGTGGCGGACAGTCCGGAATCACCTGTTGGGCATGCGCAACCACCTCTGAGACGTACCAGAACCACATGCCGTGCCGGCTGGAACCACCTACCGGACAGACCGGAATCACCTTTCGGGCATGCCGGAACCACCTGTCAGATGTGCCAGAAACACGTGCCGGAGACGCCGGAAGCACCTGCCAAGCTCGTTGGAACCACCTGCTCAACTCGTCTGAAACACCTGCCAGACATGCCAAAATCACCTGCCGACTATGCCAGAACCACTTGGCGAACACTCCGGAATCACTTGCCGGGCATGCAGGAACCACCACTCAGACATGCCAGAACCCCGTGCCAATGACCACGGAAGCACCAGCCGAGCACGCCGGAACCACCTGCTCGACTCGCCAGAACCACCTGCTGATCACGCAAAAATCACCTGCTGGCTACGCCACAACCAGTTGGTTAACACTTTGGAATCACCTGCCAGGCTTGCTGGAACCACCTGCCAGTCATGCCAAAATCACCAGCCAACTACGCCAGAACCGCTTGGCGGACATTGCGGAAACACCTGTCGGGCCGGCTGGAACCACATCTCAGACGTGCCAGAAACGTGTTCATGAGATGCTGGAACCACACCCCGAACAGACGGATACCACCTGCCAGAACCGCCTGAACCACCTGCTGAGCACGCCGGAACCACCTGCTCGAGTCACCGGTACCACCTCCCTGACACACCAAAATCACCTGCTGGGTACGCCAGAACCAGTTGGCGGACACTCCGGAATCATCTGCCGGACATGCCGGAACCAGCTCTCAGACACACCACAACCAAGTGCCGGAGACGCCGGAAGCACCTGCCGAGCATGCCGGAGCCACCTGCTCGACTCGCCTGAAACACCTGCCGGACACGCCAAAATCACCTGCCGGGTACGCCAGAACCACCTGGCGGACACTCCGGAATCACCTGCCGCGAATGACGGAACCACCTCTCAGACGTGCCGGAAGCACGTGCCAGACACGCCGGAAACACCTACCGGACAGACCGGAACCACCTGCCAAGAACGCCGGAGCCACCTGTTCGACTCGCTGGAACCGCCCGCCGGACAGGCCAATATCAACTGCTGGCTATGCCAGAACCACCTGGGGGACAGTCCGGGATCACCTGCCAGCCATGGCGGAACCACCTCTCAGACGTACCAGAACCACCTGCCGGAGAAGCTGGAAACACGTCCTGGACAGACTGGAACCACGTGACGGCCATGCCTGAACCACCTGCCGAGCACGGCGGAACCACCTGCCGGACACGCCAAAATCACCTGCGGGCTACGCCAGAACCACTTGGACGACTCTCCGAAATGACCTGCCGGGCATGTTGGAACCACCTCTCAGACGTGCCAGAAGCACGTGGCGGACAGTCCGGAATCACCTGTTGGGCATACGCAACCACCTCTGACACGTACCAGAACCACGTGCCGTGCACGCCGGAACCACCTACCGGACAGACCGGAATCAACTTTTGATCGTGCCGGAACCACGAGTCAGATGTGCCAGAAACACGTGCCGGAGACGCCGGAAGCACCTGCCGAGCACGTCGCAACCACCTGCTCAACTCGCCTGAACCACCTGCCGGACACGCCAAAATCACCTGCCCGCTACACCAGCACCACTTCGGGGACAAGCCGGAATCACGTGAGGGGCATGCCGGCCCAGCCTCTCAGACTGAACCTCGTGCCGGACACCACAGAACCACCTGCCGGACAGACCGGAACCACCTGCCGGACACGCCGGAACCACCGGCTCGACCCGCCGGAACGACCGCTGGACATGCAAAATCACCTGCCGGCTACGCCGGAAACACTTGGCGAACACTCCGGAATCACCTGCCGGGCATGCCGGAACCACCTCTCAGATATGCCAGAACCACGTGCCAATGACCCCGGAAGCACCTGCCGAGCACGCCGGAACCACCTGCTCGACTCGCCAGAACCACCTGCCGGACACGCAAAAATCACCTGCCGGCTACGCCACAACCAGTTGGGGAACACTTCGGAATCACCTGTCGGGCTTGCTGGAACCACCTGCCGGTCATGCCAAAATCACCTGCCAACTACGCCAGTACCACTTGGCGGACACTGTGGAAACACCTGTCGGGCCGGCCGGAACCACATCTCAGACGTGCCAGAACCATGTGCAGGAGATGCTGGAACCACACCCCGAACAGACGGAAAACACCTGCCAGACCCGTCTGAACAAGCTGCCGAGCACGCCGGAGTCACCTGCTCAACTCGCCGGAACCACCTACCTGACATGCCCAAATCACCAGCCGGGTATGCCAGAACCACTTGGCGGACACTCCGGAATCATCTGCCGGACATGCCGGAACCAGCTCTCAGACACACCAGAACCACGTGCCGGAGACGCCGGAAGCACCTGCCGAGCATGCCGGAGCCACCTGCTCCACTCGCCAGAAACACCTGCCGGACACGCCCAAATCACCTGCCGGGTACGCCAGAACCACCTGGCGGACACTCCGAAATCACCTGTCGCGCATCCCGGAACCACCTCTCAGACGTGCCGGAAGCACATGCCGGACACGCCGGAATCAACTACCGGACAGACCGGAACCACCTGCCGAGCACGCCGGAGCCACCTGTTCGACTCGCTGGAACCACCTGCCGGACAGGCCAATATCAACTGCTGGCTATGCCAGAACCACCTGGGGGACAGTCCGGGATCACCTGACAGCCATGGCGGAACCACCTCTCAGACGTACCAGAACCACCTGCCGGAGAAGCTGGAAACACGTCCTGGACAGACTGGAACCACGAGACGGCCATGCCTGAACCACCTGCCGAGCACGGCGGAACCACCTGCCAGACACGCCAAAATCACCAGGGGGCTACGCCAGAACCACTTGGACGACTCTCCGAAATGACCTGCCGGGCATGTTGGAACCACCTCTCAGACGTGCCAGAAGCACGTGCGGACAGTCCGGAATCACCTGTTGGGCATACGCAACCACCTCTGAGAGGTACCAGAACCACGTGCCGTGCACGCCGGAACCACCTACCGGACAGACCGGAATCAACTTTTGGGCATGCCGGAACCACCAGTCATATGTGCCAGAAACACGTGCCGGAGACGCCGGAAGCACCTGCCGAGCACGTCGCAACCACCTGCTCAACTCGCCTGAACCACCTGCCGGACACGCCAAAATCACCTGCCCGCTACACCAGCACCACTTCGGGGACAAGCCGGAATCACGTGAGGGGCATGCCGGCACAGCCTCTCAGACTGAACCTCGTGCCGGACACCACAGAACCACCTGCCGGACAGACCGGAACCACCTGCCGGACACGCCGGAAGCACCGGCTCGACCCGCCGGAACGACCGCTGGACATGCAAAATCACCTGCCGGCTATGCCGGAAACACTTGGCAAACAATCCGGAATCACCTGCCGGGCATGCCGGAACCACTTCTCAGATATGCCAGAACCACGTGCCAATGACCCCGGAAGCACCTGCCGAGCACGCCAGAACCACCTGCTCGACTCGCCAGAACCACCTGCCGGACACGCAAAAATCACCTGCCGGCTACGCCAGAACCAGTTGGGGAACACTTCGGAATCACCTGCCGGGCTTGCTGGAACCACCTGCCGGTCATGCCAAAATCACCCCCCAAGTACGCCAGTACCACTTGGCGGACACTGTGGAAACACCTGTCGGGCCGGCCGGAACCACATCTCAGACGTGCCAGAACCATGTGCATGAGATGCTGGAACCACACCCCGAACAGACGGAAAACACCTGCCAGACCCGTCTGAACAACCTGCCGAGCACGCTGGAGCCACCTGCTCGACTCGCCGGAACCACCTACCTGACATGCCCAAATCACCAGCCGGGTATGCCAGAACCACTTGGCGGACACTCCGGCATCATCTGCCGGACATGCCGGAACCAGCTCTCAGACACACCAGAACCACGTGCCGGAGACGCCGGAAGCACCTGCCGAGCATGCCCCAGCCACCTGCTCGACTCGCCAGAAACACCTGCCGGACAAGCCAAAATCACCTGCAGGGTACGCCAGAACCACCTGGCGGACACTCCGAAATCACCTGTCGCGCATGCCGGAACCACCTCTCAGACGTGCCGGAAGCACGTGCCGGACACGCCGGAATCAACTACCGGACAGACCGGAACCACCTGCCGAGCACGCCGGAGCCACCTGTTCGACTCGCTGGAACCACCTGCCGGACAGGCCAATATCAACTGCTGGCTATGCCAGAACCACCTGGGGGACGGTCCGGAATCACCTGCCAGCCATGGCGGAACCACCTCTCAGACGTACCAGAACCACCTGCCGGAGAAGCTGGAAACACGTCCTGGACAGTCTGGAACCACCTGCCGGCCAAGCCTGAACCACCTGCCAAGCACAACGGAGCAACCTGCCAGACACGCCAAAATGACCTGCGTGTTATGCCAGAACCACTTGGAGGACTCTCTGGGATGACCTGCCGGGCATGCCGGAACCACCTCTCAGACATGCCAGAACCCCGTGCCAATGACCCCGGAAGCACCAGCCGAGCACGCCAGAACCACCTGCTCGACGCGCCTGAACCATCTGCCGGACACACCAAAATCACCTGCCCGCTGCACCAGCACCACTTCGGGGACAAGCCGGAATCACGTGAGGGGCATGCCGGCACAGCCTCTCAGACTGAACCTCGTACCGGTCACCACAGAACCACCTGCCGGACAGACCCGAACCACCTGCTGGACACGCCGGAACCACCGGCTCGACCCGCCGGAACGACTGCTGGACATGCAAAATCACCTGCCGGCTACGCCGGAAACACTTGGCGAACACTCCGGAATCACCTGCCGGGCATGCCGGAACCAACTCTCAGATATGCGAGAACCACGTGCCAATGATCCCGGAAGCACCTGCCGAGCACGCCAGAGCCACCTGCTCGACTCGCCAAACCACCTGCCGGACAAGCAGAAATCACCTGCCGGCTACGCCACAACCAGTTGGTGAACACTTAGGAATCACGTGCCAGGCTTGCTGGAACCACCTGCCAGTCACGCCAAAATCACCTGCCAACTACGCCAGAACCACTTGGCGGACACTGCGGAATCACCTGTCGGGCCGGCTGGAACCACATCTCAGACGTGCCAGAAACGTGTTCATGAGATGCTGGAACCACACCCCGAACAGACGGATACCAGCTGCCAGAACCGCCTGAACCACCTGCTGAGCACGCCGGAACCACCTGCTCGACTCACCGGTACCACCTCCCTGACACGCCAAAATCACCTGCTGGTTATGAAAGAACCACTTGGCGGACACTCCGGAATCATCTGCCGGACATGCCGGAACCAGCTCTCAGACACACCAGAACCAAGTGCCGGAGACGCCGGAAGCACCTGCCGAGCATGCCGGAGCCACCTGCTCGACTCGCCAGAAACACCTGCTGGACACGCCAAAATCACCTGCCGGGTACGCCGGAAACACTTGGCGAACACTCCGGAATCACCTGCCGGGCATGCCGGAACCACCTCTCAGATATGCCAGAACCACGTGCCAATGACCCCGGAAGCACCTGCCGAGCACGCCGGAACCACCTGCTCGACTCGCCAGAACCACCAGCCGGACACGCAAAAATCACCTGCCGGCTACGCCACAACCAGTTGGGGAAGACTTCGGAATCACCTGCCGGGCTTGCTGGAACCACCTGCCGGTCATGCCAAAATCACCTGCCAACTACGCCAGTACCACTGGGCGGACACTGTGGAAACACCTGTCGGGCCGGCCGGAACCACATCTCAGACGTGCCAGAACCATGTGCATGAGATGCTGGAACCACACCCCGAACAGACGGAAAACACCTGCCAGACCCGTCTGAACAACCTGCCGAGCACGCCGGAGCCACCTACCTGACATGCCCAAATCACCAGCCGGGTATGCCAGAACCACTTGGCGGACACTCCGGAATCATCTGCCGGGCATGCCGGAACCACCTCTCAGATATGCCAGAACCACGTGCCAATGACCCCGGAAGCACCTGCCGAGCACGCCGGAACCACCTGCTCGACTCGCCAGAACCACCTGCCGGACACGCAGAAATCACCTGCCGGCTACGCCACAACCAGTTGGGGAACACTTCGGAATCACCTGCCGGGCTTGCTGGAACCACCTGCCGGTCATGCCAAAATCACCTGCCAACTACGCCAGTACCACTTGGCGGACACTGTGGAAACACCTGTCGGGCCGGCCGGAACCACATCTCAGACGTGCCAGAACCATGTGCATGAGATGCTGGAACCACACCCCGAACAGACGGAAAACACCTGCCAGACCCGTCTGAACAACCTGCCGAGCACGCCGGAGCCACCTGCTCGACTCGCCGGAACCACCTACCTGACATGCCCAAATCACCAGCCGGGTATGCCAGAACCACTTGGCGGACACTCCGGAATCATCTGCCGGACATGCCGGAACCAGCTCTCAGACGTGCCAGAACCATGTGGCGGACAGTCCGGAATCACCTGTTGGGCATGCGCAACCACCTCTGAGACGTACCAGAACCACATGCCGTGCAGGCTGGAACCACCTACCGGACAGACCGGAATCACCTTTCGGGCATGCCGGAACCACCTGTCAGATGTGCCAGAAACACGTGCCGGAGACGCCGGAAGCACCTGCCAAGCACGTTGGAACCACCTGCTCAACTCGCCTGAACCACCTGCCGGACATGCCAAAATCACCTGCCGACTATGCCAGAACCACTTGGCGAACACTCCGGAATCACTTGCCGGGCATGCAGGAACCACCTCTCAGACATGCCAGAACCCCGTGCCAATGACCCCGGAAGCACCAGCCGAGCACGCCGGAACCACCTGCTCGACTCGCCAGAACCACCTGCCGATCACGCAAAAATCACCTGCCGGCTACGCCACAACCAGTTGGTGAACACTTTGGAATCACCTGCCAGGCTTGCTGGAACCACCTGCCAGTCAGACCAAAATCACCTGCCAAGTACGCCAGTACCACTTGGCGGACACTGTGGAAACACCTGTCGGGCCGGCCGGAACCACATCTCAGACGTGCCAGAACCATGTGCATGAGATGCTGGAACCACACCCCGAACAGACGGAAAACACCTGCCAGACCCATCTGAACAACCTGCCTAGCAAGCCGGAGCCACCTACCTGACATGCCCACATCACCAGCCGGGTATGCCAGAACCACTTGGCGGACACTCCGGAATCATCTGCCGGACATGCCGGAACCAGCTCTCAGACACACCAGAACCACGTGCCGGAGACGCCGGAAGCACCTGCCGAGCATGCCGGAGCCACCTGCTCGACTCGCCAGAAACACCTGCCGGACACGCCAAAATCACCTGCCGGGTACGCCAGAACCACCTGGCGGACACTCCGAAACCACCTGTCGCGCATGCCGGAACCACCTCTCAGACGTGCCGGAAGCACGTGCCGGACACGCCGGAATCACCTACCGGACAGACCGGAACCACCTGCCGAGCACGCCGGAGCCGCCTGTTCGACTCGCTGGAACCACCTGCCGGACAGGCCAATATCAACTGCTGGCTATGCCAGAACCACCTGGGGGACGGTCCGGAATCACCTGCCAGCCATGGCGGAACCACCTCTCACACGTACCAGAACCACCTGCCGGAGAAGCTGGAAACACGTCCTGGACAGTCTGGAACCACCTGCCGGCCAAGCCTGAACCACCTGCCAAGCACAACGGAACAACCTGCCAGACACGCGAAAATCACCTGCGTGTTATGCCAGAACCACTTGGAGGACTCTCTGGGATGACCTGCCGGGCATGCCGGAACCACCTCTCAGACGTGCCAGAACCATGTGGCGGACAGTCCGGAATCACCTGTTGGGCATGCGCAACCACCTCTGAGACGTACCAGAACCACATGCCGTGCCGGCTGGAACCACCTACCGGACAGACCGGAATCACCTTTCGGGCATGCCGGAACCACCTGTCAGATGTGCCAGAAACACGTGCCGGAGACGCCGGAAGCACCTGCCAAGCTCGTTGGAACCACCTGCTCAACTCGTCTGAAACACCTGCCAGACATGCCAAAATCACCTGCCGACTATGCCAGAACCACTTGGCGAACACTCCGGAATCACTTGCCGGGCATGCAGGAACCACCACTCAGACATGCCAGAACCCCGTGCCAATGACCCCGGAAGCACCAGCCGAGCACGCCGGAACCACCTGCTCGACTCGCCAGAACCACCTGCTGATCACGCAAAAATCACCTGCTGGCTACGCCACAACCAGTTGGTTAACACTTTGGAATCACCTGCCAGGCTTGCTGGAACCACCTGCCAGTCATGCCAAAATCACCTGCCAACTACGCCAGAACCGCTTGGCGGACATTGCGGAAACACCTGTCGGGCCGGCTGGAACCACATCTCAGACGTGCCAGAAACGTGTTCATGAGATGCTGGAACCACACCCCGAACAGACGGATACCACCTGCCAGAACCGCCTGAACCACCTGCTGAGCACGCCGGAACCACCTGCTCGACTCACCGGTACCACCTCCCTGACACGCCAAAATCACCTGCTGGGTATGCCAGAACCACTTGGCGGACACTCCGGAATCATCTGCCGGACATGCCGGAACCAGCTCTCAGACACACCAGAACCAAGTGCCGGAGACGCCGGAAGCACCTGCCGAGCATGCCGGAGCCACCTGCTCGACTCGCCAGAAACACCTGCCGGACACGCCAAAATCACCTGCCGGGTACGCCAGAACCACCTGGCGGACACTCCGGAATCACCTGCCGCGCATGACGGAACCACTTCTCAGACGTGCCGGAAGCATGTGCCAGACACGCCGGAAACACCTACCGGACAGACCGGAACCACCTGCCAAGAACGCCGGAGCCACCTGTTCGACTCGCTGGAACCACCTGCCGGACAGGCCAATAGCAACTGCTGGCTATGCCAGAACCACCTGGGGGACAGTCCGGGATCACCTGCCAGCCATGGCGGAACCACCTCTCAGACGTACCAGAACCACCTGCCGGAGAAGCTGGAAACACGTCCTGGACAGACTGGAACCACGTGACGGCCATGCCTGAACCACCTGCCGAGCACGGCGGAACCACCTGCCGGACACGCCAAAATCACCTGCGGGCTACGCCAGAACCACTTGGACGACTCTCCGAAATGACCTGCCGGGCATGTTGGAACCACCTCTCAGACGTGCCAGAAGCACGTGGCGGACAGTCCGGAATCACCTGTTGGGCATACGCAACCACCTCTGACACGTACCAGAACCACGTGCCGTGCACGCCGGAACCACCTACCGGACAGACTGGAATCAACTTTTGGGCATGCCGGAACCACCAGTCAGATGTGCCAGAAACACGTGCCGGAGACGCCGGAACCACCTGCCGAGCACGTCGCAACCACCTGCTCAACTCGCCTGAACCACCTGCCGGACACGCCAAAATCACCTGCCCGCTACACCAGCACCACTTCGGGGAGAAGCCGGAATCACGTGGGGGCATGCCGGCCCAGCCTCTCAGACTGAACCTCGTGCCGGACACCACAGAACCACCTGCCGGACAGACCGGAACCACCTGCCGGACACGCCGGAACCACCGGCTCGACCCGCCGGAACGACCGCTGGACATGCAAAATCAGCTGCCGGCTACGCCGGAAACACTTGGCGAACGCTCCGGAATCACCTGCCGGGCATGCCAGAACCACCTCTCAGATATGCCAGAACCACGTGCCAATGACCCCGGAAGCACCTGCCGAGCACGCCGGAACCACCTGCTCGACTCGCCAGAACCACCTGCCGGACACGCAAAAATCACCTGCCGGCTACGCCGCAACCAGTTGGGGAACACTTCGGAATCACCTGCCGGGCTTGCTGGAACCACCTGCCGGTCATGCCAAAATCACCTGCCAACTACGCCAGTACCACTTGGCGGACACTGTGGAAACACCTGTCGGGCCGGCCGGAACCACATCTCAGACGTGCCAGAACCATGTGCATGAGATGCTGGAACCACACCCCGAACAGACGGAAAACACCTGCCAGACCCGTCTGAACAACCTGCCGAGCACGCCGGAGCCACCTGCTCGACTCGCCGGGACCACCTACCTGACATGCCCAAATCACCAGCCGGGTATGCCAGAACCACTTGGCGGACACTCCGGAATCATCTGCCGGACATGCCGGAACCAGCTCTCAGACACACCAGAACCACGTGCCGGAGACGCCGGAAGCACCTGCCGAGCATGCCGGAGCCACCTGCTCGACTCGCCAGAAACACCTGCCGGTCACGCCAAAATCACCTGCCGGGTACGCCAGAACCACCTGGCGGACACTCAGAAGCCACCTGTCGCGCATGCCGGAACCACCTCTCAGACGTGCCGGAAGCACGTGCCGGACCCGCCCGAAACACCTACCGGACAGACCGGAACCACCTGCCGAGAACGCCGGAGCCACCTGTTCGACTCTCTGGAACCACCTGCCGGACAGGCCAATATCAACTGCTGGCTATGCCAGAACCACCTGGGGGACAGTCCGGGATCACCTGCCAGCCATGGCGGAACCACCCCTCAGACGTACCAGAACCACCTGCCGGAGAAGGTGGAAACACGTCCTGGACAGACTGGAACCACGTGACGGCCATGCCTGAACCACCTGCCGAGCACGGCGGAACCACCTGCGGGCTACGCCAGAACCACTTGGAGGACTCTCTTGGTTGACCTGCCGGGCATGCCGGAACCACCTCTCAGACATACCAGAACCACCTGCCGGAGAAGCTGGAAACACGTCCTGGACAGTCTGGAAGCACCTGCCGGCCAAGCCTGAACCACCTGCCAAGCACAGCGGAACAACCTGCCAGACACGCCAAAATCACCTGCGTGTTATGCCAGAACCACTTGGAGGACTCTCTGGGATGACCTTCCGGGCATGCCGGAACCACCTCTCAGACGTGCCAGAACCATGTGGCGGACAGTCCGGAATCACCTGTTGGGCATGCGCAACCACCTCTGAGACGTACCAGAACCACATGCCGTGCCGGCTGGAACCACCTACCGGACAGACCGGAATCACCTTTCGGGCATGCGGGAACCACCTGTCAGATGTGCCAGAAACACGTGCCGGAGACGCCGGAAGCACCTGCCAAGCACGTTGGAACCACCTGCTCAACTCGCCTGAACCACCTGCCGGACATGCCAAAATCACCTGCCGACTATGCCAGAACCACTTGGCGAACACTCCGGAATCACTTGCCGGGCATGCAGGAACCACCACTCAGACATGCCAGAACCCCGTGCCAATGACCCCGGAAGCACCAGCCGAGCACGCCGGAACCACCTGCTCGACTCGCCAGAACCACCTGCCGATCACGCAAAAATCACCTGCCGGCTACGCCACAACCAGTTGGTGAACACTTTGGAATCACCTGCCAGGCTTGCTGGAACCACCTGCCAGTCATGCCAAAATCACCTGCCAACTACGCCAGAACCGCTTGGCGGACACTGCGGAAACACCTGTCGGGCCGGCTGGAACCACATCTCAGACGTGCCAGAAACGTGTTCATGAGATGCTGGAACCACACCCCGAACAGACGGATACCACCTGCCAGAACCGCCTGAACCACCTGCTGAGCACGCCGGAACCACCTGCTCGACTCACCGGTACCACCTCCCTGACACGCCAAAATCACCTGCTGGGTATGCCAGAACCACTTGGCGGACACTCCGGAATCATCTGCCGGACATGCCGGAACCAGCTCTCAGACACACCAGAACCAAGTGCCGGAGACGCCGGAAGCACCTGCAGAGCATGCCGGAGCCACCTGCTCGACTCGCCAGAAACACCTGCCGGACACGCCAAAATCACCTGCCTGGTACGCCAGAACCACCTGGCGGACACTCCGGAATCACCTGCCGCGCATGACGGAACCACCTCTCAGACGTGCCGGAAGCACGTGCCAGACACGCCGGAAACACCTACCGGACAGACCGGAACCACCTGCCAAGAACGCCGGAGCCACCTGTTCGACTCGCTGGAACCACCTGCCGGAGAGGCCAATATCAACTGCTGGCTATGCCAGAACCACCTGTGGGACGGTCCGGGATCACCTGCCAGCCATGGCGGAACCACCTCTCAGACGTACCAGAACCACCTGCCGGAGAAGCTGGAAACACGTCCTGGACAGACTGGAACCACGTGGCGGCCATGCCTGAACCACCTGCCGAGCACGGCGGAACCACCTGCCGGACACGCCAAAATCACCTGCGGGCTACGCCAGAACCACTTGGACGACTCTCCGAAATGACCTGCCGGGCATGTTGGAACCACCTCTCAGACGTGCCAGAAGCACGTGGCGGACAGTCCGGAATCACCTGTTGGGCATACGCAACCACCTCTGAGACGTACCAGAACCACGTGCCGTGCACGCCGGAACCACCTACCAGACAGACCGGAATCAACTTTTGGGCGTGCCAGAACCACCAGTCAGATGTGCCAGAAACACGTGCCGGAGACGCCGGAAGCACCTGCCGAGCACGTCGCAACCACCTGCTCAACTCGCCTGAACCACCTGCCGGACATGCCAAAATCACCTGCCGACTATGCCAGAACCACTTGGCGAACACTCCGGAATCACTTGCCGGGCATGCAGGAACCACCTCTCAGACATGCCAGAACCCCGTGCCAATGACCCCGGAAGCACCAGCCGAGCACGCCGGAACCACCTGCTCAACTCGCCTGAACCACCTGCCGGACACGCCAAAATCACCTGCCCGCTACACCAGCACCACTTCGGGGACAAGCCGGAATCACGTGAGGGGCATGCCGGCACAGCCTCTCAGACTGAACCTCGTGCCGGACACCACAGAACCACCTGCCGGACACACCGGAACCACCTGCCGGACACGCCGGAACCACCGGCTCGACCCGCCGGAACGACCGCTGGACATGCAAAATCACCTGCCGGCTACGCCGGAAACACTTGGCGAACACTCCGGAATCACCTGCCGGGCATGCCAGAACCACCTCTCAGATATGCCAGAACCACGTGCCAATGACCCTGGAAGCACCTGCCGAGCACGCCGGAACCACCTGCTCGACTCGCCAGAACCACCTGCCGGACACGCAAAAATCACCTGCCGGCTACGCCACAACCAGTTGGGGAACACTTCGGAATCACCTGCCGGGCTTGCTGGAACCACCTGCCGGTCATGCCAAAATCACCTGCCAACTACGCCAGTACCACTTGGCGGACACTGTGGAAACACCTGTCGGGCCGGCCGGAACCACATCTCACACGTGCCAGAACCATGTGCTTGAGATGCTGGAACCACACCCCGAACAGACGGAAAACACCTGCCAGACCCGTCTGAACATCCTGCCGAGCACGCCGGAGCCACCTGCTCGACTCGCCGGAACCACCTACCTGACATGCCCAAATCACCAGCCGGGTATGCCAGAACCACTTGGCGGACACTCCGGAATCATCTGCCGGACATGCCGGAACCAGCTCTCAGACACACCAGAACCACGTGCCGGAGACTCCGGAAGCACCTGCCGAGCATGCCGGAGCCACCTGCTCGACTCGCCAGAAACACCTGCCGGACACGCCAAAATCACCTGCCGGGTACGCCAGAACCACCTGGCGGACACTCCGAAATCACCTGTCGCGCATGCCGGAACCACCTCTCAGACGTGCCGGAAGCACGTGCTGGACACGCCGGAATCACCTAGCGGACAGACCGGAACCACCTGCCGAGCACGCCGGAGCCACCTGTTCGACTGGCTGGAACCACATGCCAGACAGGCCAATATTAACTGCTGGCTATGCCAGAACCACCTGGGGGACAGTCCGGGATCACCTGCCAGCCATGGCGGAACCACCTCTCAGACGTACCAGAACCACCTGCCGGAGAAGCTGGAAACACGTCCTGGACAGACTGGAACCACGTGACGCCCATGCCTGAACCACCTGCCGAGCATGGCGGAACCACCTGCCGGACACGCCAAAATCACCTGCGGGCTACGCCAGAACCACTTGGACGACTCTCCGAAATGGCCTGCCGGGCATGTTGGAACCACCTCTCAGACGTGCCAGAAGCACGTGGCGGACAGTCCGGAATCACCTGTTGGGCATACGCAACCACCTCTGAGACGTACCAGAACCACGTGCCGTGCACGCCGGAACCACCTACCGGACAGACCGGAATCAACTTTTGGGCATGCCGGAACCACCAGTGAGATGTGCCAGAAACACGTGCCGGAGAAGCCGGAAGCACCTGCCGAGCACGTCGCAACCACCTGCTCAACTCGCCTGAACCACCTGCCGGACACGCCAAAATCACCTGCCCGCTACACCAGCACCACTTCGGGGACAAGCCGGAATCACGTGAGGGGCATGCCGGCACAGCCTCTCAGACTGAACCTCGTGCCGGACACCACAGAACCACCTGCCGGACAGACCGGAACCACCTGCCGGACACACCGGAACCACCGGCTCGACCCGCCGGAACGACCGCTGGACATGCAAAATCACCTGCCGGCTACGCCGGAAACACTTGGCGAACACTCCGGAATCACCTGCCGGGCATGCCGGAACCACCTCTCAGATAAGCCAGAACCACGTGCCAATGACCCCGGAAGCACCTGCCAAGCACGCCGGAACCACCTGCTCGACTCGCCAGAACCACCTGCCGGACACGCAAAAATCACCTGCCAGCTACGCCACAACCAGTTGGGGAACACTTCGGAATCACCTGCCGGGCTTGCTGGAACCACCTGCCGGTCATGCCAAAATCACCTGCCAACTACGCCAGTACCACTTGGCGGACACTGTGGAAACACCTGTCGGGCCGGCCGGAACCACATCTCACACGTGCCAGAACCATGTGCATGAGATGCTGGAACCACACCCCGAACAGACGGAAAACACCTGCCAGACCCGTCTGAACAACCTGCCGAGCACGCCGGAGCCACCTGCTCGACTCGCCGGAACCACCTACCTGACATGCCCAAATCACCAGCCGGGTATGCCAGAACCACTTGGCGGACACTCCGGAATCATCTGCCGGACATGCCGGAACCAGCTCTCAGACACACCAGAACCACGTGCCGGAGACGCCGGAAGCACCTGCCGAGGATGCCGGAGCCACCTGCTCGACTCGCCAGAAACACCTGCCGGACACGCCAAAATCACCTGCCGGGTACGCCAGAACCACCTGGCGGACACTCCGAAATCACCTGTCGCGCATGCCGGAACCACCTCTCAGACGTGCTGGAAGCACGTGCCGGACACGCCGGAATCACCTACCGGACAGACCGGAACCACCTGCCGAGCACGCCGGAGCCACCTGTTCGACTGGCTGGAACCACCTGCCGGACAGGCCAATATCAACTGCTGGCTATGCCAGAACCACCTGGGGGACAGTCCGGGATCACCTGCCAGCCATGGCGGAACCACCTCTCAGACGTACCAGAACCACCTGCCGGAGAAGCTGGAAACACGTCCTGGACAGTCTGGAACCACCTGCCGGCCAAGCCTGAACCACCTGCCAAGCACAACGGAACAACCTGCCAGACACGCCAAAATCACCTGCGTGTTATGCCAGAACCACTTGGAGGACTCTCTGGGATGACCTGCCGGGCATGCCGGAACCACCTCTCAGACGTGCCAGAACCATGTGGCGGACAGTCCGGAATCACCTGTTGGGCATGCGCAACCACCTCTGAGACGTACCAGAACCACATTCCGTGCAGGCTGGAACCACCTATCGGACAGACCGGAATAACCCTTCGGGCATGCCGGAACCACCTGTCAGATGTGCCAGAAACACGTGCCGGAGACGCCGGAAGCACCTGCCAAGCACGTTGGATCCACCTGCTCAAATCGCCTGAACCACCTGCCGGACATGCCAAAATCACCTGCCGACTATGCCAGAACCACTTGGCGAACACTCCGGAATCACTTGCCGGGCATGCAGGAACCACCTCTCAGACATGCCAGAACCGCGTGCCAATGACCCCGGAAGCACCAGCCGAGCACGCCGGAACCACCTGCTCGACTCGCCAGAACCACCTGCCGATCACGCAAAAATCACCTGCCGGCTACGCCACAACCAGTTGGTGAACACTTTGGAATCACCTGCCAGGCTTGCTGGAACCACCTGCCAGTCATGCCAAAATCACCTGCCAACTACGCCAGAACCGCTTGGCGGACACTGCGGAAACACCTGTCGGGCCGGCTGGAACCACATCTCAGACGTGCCAGAAACGTGTTCATGAGATGCTGGAACCACACCCCGAACAGACGTATACCACCTGCCAGAACAGCCTGAACCACTGCTGAGCACGCCGGAACCACCTGCTCGACTCACCGGTACCACCTCCCTGACACGCCAAAATCACCTGCTGGGTATGCCAGAACCACTTGGCGGACACTCCGGAATCATCTGCCGGACATGCCGGAACCAGCTCTCAGACACACCAGAACCAAGTGCCGGAGACGCCGGAAGCACCTGCCGAGCATGCCGGAGCCACCTCTCAGACGTGCCAGAAGCACGTGGCGGACAGTCCGGAATCACCTGTTGGGCATACGCAACCACCTCTGACACGTACCAGAACCACGTGCCGTGCACGCCGGAACCACCTACCGGACAGACCGGAATCAACTTTTGGGCATGCCGGAACCACCAGTCAGATGTGCCAGAAACACGTGCCGGAGACGCCGGAAGCACCTGCGGAGCACGTCGCAGCCACCTGCTCAACTCGCCTGAACCACCTGCCGGACACGCCAAAATCACCTGCCCGCTACACCAGCACCACTTCGGGGACAAGCCGGAATCACGTGAGGGGCATGCCGGCACAGCAACTCAGACTGAACCTCGTGCCGGACACCACAGAACCACCTGCCGGACAGACCGGAACCACCTGCCGGACACGCCAGAACCACCGGCTCGACCCGCCGGAACGACCGCTGGACATGCAAAATCACCTGCCGGCTACGCTGGAAACACTTGGCGAACACTCCGGAATCACCTGCCGGGCATGCCGGAACCACCTCTCAGATATGCCAGAACCACGTGCCAATGACCCCGGAAGCACCTGCCGTGCATGCCGGAACCACCTGCTCGACTCGCCAGAACCACCTGCCGGACACGCAAAAATCACCTGCCGGCTACGCCACAACCAGTTGGGGAACACTTCGGAATCACCTGCCGGGCTTGCTGGAACCACCTGCCGGTCATGCCGAAATCACCTGCCAACTACGCCAGTACCACTTGGCGGACACTGTGGAAACACCTGTCGGGCCGGCCGGAACCACATCTCAGACGTGCCAGAACCATGTGCATGAGATGCTGGAACCACACCCCGAACAGACGGAAAACACCTGCCAGACCCGTTTGAACAAGCTGCCGAGCACGCCGGAGCCACCTGCTCGACTCGCCGGAACCACCTACCTGACATGCCCAAATCACCAGCCGGGTATGCCAGAACCACTCGGCGGACACTCCGGAATCATCTGCCGGACATGCCGGAACCAGCTCTCAGACACACCAGAACCACGTGCCGGAGACGCCGGAAGCACCTGCCGAGCATGCCGGAGCCACCTGCTCGACTCGCCGGAAACACCTGCCGGACACGCCAAAATCACCTGCGTGTTATGCCAGAACCACTTGGAGGACTCTCTGGGATGACCTGCCGGGCATGCCGGAACCACCTCTCAGACGTGCCAGAACCATGTGGCGGACAGTCCGGAATCACCTGTTGGGCATGCGCAACCACCTCTGAGACGTACCAGAACCACATGCCGTGCCGGCTGGAACCACCTACCGGACAGACCGGAATCACCTTTCGGGCATGCCGGAACCACCTGTCAGATGTGCCAGAAACACGTGCCGGAGACGCCGGAAGCACCTGCCAAGCACGTTGGAACCACCTGCTCAACTCGCCTGAACCACCTGCCGGACATGCCAAAATCACCTGCCGACTATGCCAGAACCACTTGGCGAACACTCCGGAATCACTTGCCGGGCATGCAGGAACCACCTCTCAGATATGCCATAACCCCGTGCCAATGACCCCGGAAGCACCAGCCGAGCACGCCGGAACCACCTGCTCGACTCGCCAGAACCACCTGCCGATCACGCAAAAATCACCTGCCGGCTACGCCACAACCAGTTGGTGAACACTTTGGAATCACCTGCCAGGCTTGCTGGAACCACCTGCCAGTCATGCCAAAATCACCTGCCAACTACGCCAGAACCGCTTGGCGGACATTGCGGAAACACCTGTCGGGCCGGCTGGAACCACATCTCAGACGTGCCAGAAACGTGTTCATGAGATGCTGGAACCACACCCCGAACAGACGGATACCACCTGCCAGAACCGCCTGAACCACCTGCTGAGCACGCCGGAACGACCTGCTCGACTCACCGGTACCACCTCCCTGACACGCCAAAATCACCTGCTGGGTATGCCAGAACCACTTGGCGGACACTCCGGAATCATCTGCCGGACATGCCGGAACCAGCTCTCAGACACACCAGAACCAAGTGCCGGAGACGCCGGAAGCACCTGCCGAGCATGCCGGAGCCACCTGCTCGACTCGCCAGAAACACCTGCCGGACACCCCAAAATCACCTGCCGGGTATGCCAGAACCACCAGGCGGACACTACGGAATCACCTGCCGCGCATGCCGAAACCACCTCTCAGACGTGCCGGAAGCACGTGCCGGACACGCCGGAAACACCTACCGGACAGACCGGAACCACCTGCCAAGAACGCCGGAGCCACCTGTTCGACTCGCTGGAACCACCTGCCGGACAGGCCAATATCAACTGCTGGCTATGCCAGAACCACCTGGGGGACAGACCGGGATCACCTGCCAGCCATGGCGGAACCACCTCTCAGACGTACCAGAACCACCTGCCGGAGAAGCTGGAAACACGTCCTGGACAGACTGGAACCACGTGACGGCCATGCCTGAACCACCTGCCGAGCACGGCGGAACCACCTGCCGGACACGCCAAAATCACCTGCGGGCTACGCCAGAACCACTTGGACGACTCTCCGAAATGACCTGCCGGGCATGTTATAACCACCTCCCAGACGTGCCAACAGCACGTGGCGGACAGTCCGGAATCACCTGTTGGGCATACGCAACCACCTCTGACACGTACCAGAGCCACGTGCCGTGCACGCCAGAACCACCTACCGGGCAGACCGGAATCAACTTTTGGGCATGCCGGAACCACCAGTCATATGTGCCAGAAACACGTGCCGGAGACGCCGGAAGCACCTGCCGAGCACGTCGCAACCACCTGCTCAACTCGCCTGAACCACCTGCCGGACACGCCAAAATCACCTGCCCGCTACACCAGCACCACTTCGGGGACAAGCCGGAATCACGTGAGGGGCATGCCGGCACAGCCTCTCAGACTGAACCTCGTGCCGGACACCACAGAACCACCTGCCGGACAGACCGGAACCACCTGCCGGTCACGCCGGAACCACCGGCTCGACCCGCCGGAACGACCGCTGGACATGCAAAATCACCTGCCGGCTACGCCGGAAACACTTGGCGAACACTCCGGAATCACCTGCCGGGTATGCCGGAACCACCTCTCACATAAGCCAGAACCACGTGGCAATGACCCCGGAAGCACCTGCCGAGCATGCCGGAACCACCTGCTCGACTCGCCAGAACCACCTGCCGGACACGCAAAAATCACCTGCCGGCTACGCCACAACCAGGTGGGGAACACTTCGGAATCACCTGCCGGGCTTGCTGGAACCACCTGCCGGTCATGCCAAAATCACCTGCCAACTACGCCAGTACCACTTGGCGGACACTGTGGAAACACCTGTCGGGCCGGCAGGAACCACATCTCACACGTTCCAGAACCATGTGCATGAGATGCTGGAACCACACCCCGAACAGACGGAAAACACCTGCCAGACCCGTCTGAACAACCTGCCGAGCACGCCGGAGCCACTTGCTCGACTCGCCGGAACCACCTACCTGACATGCCCAAATCACCAGCCGGGTATGCCAGAACCACCTGGCGGACACTCCGAAATCACCTGTCGCGCATGCCGGAACCACCTCTCAGACGTGCCGGAAGCACGTGCCGGACACGCCGGAATCACCTACCGGACAGACCGGAACCACCTGCCGAGCACGCCGGAGCCACCTGTTCGACTGGCTGGAACCACCTGCCAGCTGCTATGCCAGAACCACCTGGGGGACAGTCCGGGATCACCTGCCAGCCATGGCGGAACCACCTCTCACACGTACCAGAACCACCTGCCGGAGAAGCTGGAAACACGTCCTGGACAGTCTGGAACCACCTGCCGGCCAAGCCTGAACCACCTGCCGAGCACAACGGAACAACCTGCCAGACACGCCAAAATCACCTGCGTGTTATGCCAGAACCACTTGGAGGACTCTCTGGGATGACCTGCCGGGCATGCCGGAACCACCTCTCAGACGTGCCAGAACCATGTGGCGGACAGTCCGGAATCACCTGTTGGGCATGCGCAACCACCTCTGAGACGTACCAGAACCACATGCCGTGCAGGCTGGAACCACCTACCGGACAGACCGGAATCACCTTTCGGGCATGCCGGAACCACCTCTCAGATATGCCAGAACCACGTGCCAATGACCCCGGAAGCACCTGCCGAGCACGCCGGAACCACCTGCTCGACTCGCCAGAACCACCTGCCGGACACGCAAAAATCACCTGCCGGCTACGCCACAACCAGTTGGGGAACACTTCGGAATCACCTGCCGGGCTTGCTGGAACCACCTGCCGGTCATGCCAAAATCACCTGCCAACTACGCCAGGACCACTTGGCGGACACTGTGGAAACACCTGTCGGGCCGGCAGGAACCACATCTCACACGTGCCAGAACCATGTGCATGAGATGCTGGAACCACACCCCGAACAGACGGAAAACACCTGCCAGACCCGTCTGAACAACCTGCCGAGCACGCCAGAGCCACCTGCTCGAGTCGCCGGAACCACCTACCTGACATGCCCAAATCACCAGCCGGGTATGCCAGAACCACTTGGCGGACACTCCGGAATCATCTGCCGGACATGCCGGAACCAGCTCTCAGACACACCAGAACCACGTGCCGGAGACGCCGGAAGCGCCTGCCGAGCATGCCGGAGCCACCTGCTCGACTCGCCAGAAACACCTGCCGGACACGCCAAAATCACCTGCCGGGTACGCCAGAACCACCTGGTGGACACTCTGAAATCACCTGCCGCGCATGCCGGAACCACCTCTCAGACGTGCCGGAAGCACGTGCCGGACACGCCGGAATCACCTAGCGGACAGACCGGAACCACCTGCCGAGCACGCCGGAGCCACCTGTTCGACTGGCTGGAACCACCTGCCGGACAGGCCAATATTAACTGCTGGCTATGCCAGAACAACCTGGGGGACAGTCCGGGATCACCTGCCAGCCATGGCGGAACCACCTCTCACGCGTACCAGAACCACCTGCCGGAGAAGCTGGAAACACGTCCTGGACAGTCTGGAACCACCTGCCGGCCAAGCCTGAACCACCTGCCAAGCACAACGGAACAACCTGCCAGACACGCCAAAATCACCTGCGTGTTATGCCAGAACCACTTGGAGGACTCTCTGGGATGACCTGCCGGGCATGCCGGAACCACCTGTCAGACGTGCCAGAACCATGTGGCGGACAGTCCGGAATCACCTGTTGGGCATGCGCAACCACCTCTGAGACGTACCAGAACCACATACCGTTCAGGCTGGAACCACCTACCGGACAGACCGGAATCACCTTTCGGGCACGCCGGAACCACCTGTCAGATGTGCCAGAAACACGTGCCGGAGACGCCGGAAGCACCTGCCAAGCACGTTGGAACCACCTGCTCAACTCGCCTGAACCACCTGCCGGACATGCCAAAATCACCTGCCGACTATGCCAGAAACACTTGGCGAACACTCCGGAATCACCTGCCGGGCATGCCGGAACCACCTCTCAGATATGCCAGAACCACGTGCCAATGACCCCGGAAGCACCTGCCGAGCACGCCGGAACCACCTGCTCGACTCGCCAGAACCACCTGCCGGACACGCAAAAATCACCTGCCTTCTACGCCACAACCAGTTGGGGAACACTTCGGAATCACCTGCCGGGGTTGCTGGAACCACCTGCCGGTCATGCCAAAATCACCTGCCAACTACGCCAGTACCACTTGGCGGACACTGTGGAAACACCTGTCGGGCCGGCCGGAACCACATCTCACACGTGCCAGAACCATGTGCATGAGATGCTGGAACCACACCCCGAACAGACGGAAAACACCTGCCAGACCCGTCTGAACAACCTGCCGAGCACGCCGGAGCCACTTGCTCGACTCGCCGGAACCACCTACCTGACATGCCCAAATCACCAGCCGGGTATGCCAGAACCACTTGGCGGACACTCCGGAATCATCTGCCGGACATGCCGGAACCAGCTCTCAGACACACCAGAACCACGTGCCGGAGACGCCGGAAGCACCTGCCGAGCATGCCGGAGCCACCTGCTCGACTCGCCAGAAACACCTGCCGGACACGCCAAAATCACCTGCCGGGTACGCCAGAACCACCTGGCGGACACTCCGAAATCACCTGCCGTGCATGCCGGAACCACCTCTCAGACGTGCCGGAAGCACGTGCCAGACACGCCGGAAACACCTACCGGACAGACCGGAACCACCTGCCGAGCACGCCGGAGCCACCTGTTCGACTGGCTGGAACCACCTGCCGGACAGGCCAATATTAACTGCTGGCTATGCCAGAACCATCTGGGGGACAGTCCGGAATCACCTCCCAGCCATGGCGGAACCATCTCTCACACGTACCAGAACCACCTGCCGGAGAAGCTGGAAACACGTCCTGGACAGACTGGAACCACGTGACGGCCATGCCTGAACCACCTGCCGAGCATGGCGGAACCACTTGCCGGACACGCCAAAATCACCTGCGGGCTACGCCAGAACCACTTGGACGACTCTCCGAAATGACCTGCCGGGCATGTTGGAACCACCTCTCAGACGTGCCAGAAGCACGTGGCGGACAGTCCGGAATCACCTGTTGGGCATACGCAACCACCTCTGAGACGTACCAGAACCACGTGCCGTGCACGCCGGAACCACCTACCGGACAGACCGGAATCAACTTTTGGGCATGCCGGAACCACCAGTCAGATGTGCCAGAAACACGTGCCGGAGACGCCGGAAGCACCTGCCGAGCACGCCGGAACCACCTGCTCAACTCGCCTGAACCACCTGCCGGACACGCCAAAATCACCTGCCCGCTACACCAGCACCACTTCGGGGACAAGCCGGAATCACGTGAGGGGCATGCCGGCACAGCCTCTCAGACTGAACCTCGTGCCGGACACCACAGAACCACCTGCCGGACAGACCGGAACCACCTGCCGGTCACGCCGGAACCACCGGCTCGACCCGCCGGAACGACCGCTGGACATGCAAAATCACCTGCCGGCTACGCCGGAAACACTTGGCGAACACTCCGGAATCACCTGCCGGGTATGCCGGAACCACCTCTCAGATAAGCCAGAACCACGTGGCAATGACCCCGGAAGCACCTGCCGAGCATGCCGGAACCACCTGCTCGACTCGCCAGAACCACCTGCCGGACACGCAAAAATCACCTGCCGGCTACGCCACAACCAGGTGGGGAACACTTCGGAATCACCTGCCGGGCTTGCTGGAACCACCTGCCGGTCATGCCAAAATCACCTGCCAACTACGCCAGTACCACTTGGCGGACACTGTGGAAACACCTGTCGGGCCGGCAGGAACCACATCTCACACGTTCCAGAACCATGTGCATGAGATGCTGGAACCACACCCCGAACAGACGGAAAACACCTGCCAGACCCGTCTGAACAACCTGCCGAGCACGCCGGAGCCACTTGCTCGACTCGCCGGAACCACCTACCTGACATGCCCAAATCACCAGCCGGGTATGCCAGAACCACCTGGCGGACACTCCGAAATCACCTGTCGCGCATGCCGGAACCACCTCTCAGACGTGCCGGAAGCACGTGCCGGACACGCCGCAATCACCTACCGGACAGACCGGAACCACCTGCCGAGCACGCCGGAGCTACCTGTTCGACTGGCTGGAACCACCTGCCAGCTGCTATGCCAGAACCACCTGGGGGACAGTCCGGGATCACCTGCCAGCCATGGCGGTACCACCTCTCACACGTACCAGAACCACCTGCCGGAGAAGCTGGAAACACGTCCTGGACAGTCTGGAACCACCTGCCGGCCAAGCCTGAACCACCTGCCAAGCACAACGGAACAACCTGCCAGACACGCCAAAATCACCTGCGTGTTATGCCAGAACCACTTGGAGGACTCTCTGCGATGACCTGCCGGGCATGCCGGAACCACCTCTCAGACGTGCCAGAACCATGTGGCGGACAGTCCGGAATCACCTGTTGGGCATGCGCAACCACCTCTGAGACGTACCAGAACCACATGCCGTGCAGGCTGGAACCACCTACCGGACAGACTGGAATCACCTTTCGGGCATGCCGGAACCACCTCTCAGATATGCCAGAACCACGTGCCAATGACCCCGGAAGCACCTGCCGAGCACGCCGGAACCACCTGCTCGACTCGCCAGAACCACCTGCCGGACACGCAAAAATCACCTGCCGGCTACGCCACAACCAGTTGGGGAACACTTCGGAATCACCTGCCGGGCTTGCTGGAACCACCTGCCGGTCATGCCAAAATCACCTGCCAACTACGCCAGGACCACTTGGCGGACACTGTGGAAACACCTGTCGGGCCGGCAGGAACCACATCTCACACGTGCCAGAACCATGTGCATGAGATGCTGGAACCACACCCCGAACAGACGGAAAACACCTGCCAGACCCGTCTGAACAACCTGCCGAGCACGCCAGAGCCACCTGCTCGAGTCGCCGGAACCACCTACCTGACATGCCCAAATCACCAGCCGGGTATGCCAGAACCACTTGGCGGACACTCCGGAATCATCTGCCGGACATGCCGGAACCAGCTCTCAGACACACCAGAACCACGTGCCGGAGACGCCGGAAGCGCCTGCCGAGCATGCCGGAGCCACCTGCTCGACTCGCCAGAAACACCTGCCGGACACGCCAAAATCACCTGCCGGGTACGCCAGAACCACCTGGTGGACACTCTGAAATCACCTGCCGCGCATGCCGGAACCACCTCTCAGACGTGCCGGAAGCACGTGCCAGACACGCCGGAAACACCTACCGGACAGACCGGAACCACCTGCCGAGCACGCCGGAGCCACCTGTTCGACTGGCTGGAACCACCTGCCGGACAGGCCAATATTAACTGCTGGCTATGCCAGAACCATCTGGGGGACAGTCCGGAATCACCTCCCAGCCATGGCGGAACCATCTCTCACACGTACCAGAACCACCTGCCGGAGAAGCTGGAAACACGTCCTGGACAGACTGGAACCACGTGACGGCCATGCCTGAACCACCTGCCGAGCATGGCGGAACCACTTGCCGGACACGCCAAAATCACCTGCGGGCTACGCCAGAACCACTTGGACGACTCTCCGAAATGACCTGCCGGGCATGTTGGAACCACCTCTCAGACGTGCCAGAAGCACGTGGCGGACAGTCCGGAATCACCTGTTGGGCATACGCAACCACCTCTGAGACGTACCAGAACCACGTGCCGTGCACGCCGGAACCACCTACCGGACAGACCGGAATCAACTTTTGGGCATGCCGGAACCACCAGTCAGATGTGCCAGAAACACGTGCCGGAGACGCCGGAAGCACCTGCCGAGCACGCCGGAACCACCTGCTCAACTCGCCTGAACCACCTGCCGGACACGCCAAAATCACCTGCCCGCTACACCAGCACCACTTCGGGGACAAGCCGGAATCACGTGAGGGGCATGCCGGCACAGCCTCTCAGACTGAACCTCGTGCCGGACACCACAGAACCACCTGCCGGACAGACCGGAACCACCTGCCGGTCACGCCGGAACCACCGGCTCGACCCGCCGGAACGACCGCTGGACATGCAAAATCACCTGCCGGCTACGCCGGAAACACTTGGCGAACACTCCGGAATCACCTGCCGGGTATGCCGGAACCACCTCTCAGATAAGCCAGAACCACGTGGCAATGACCCCGGAAGCACCTGCCGAGCATGCCGGAACCACCTGCTCGACTCGCCAGAACCACCTGCCGGACACGCAAAAATCACCTGCCGGCTACGCCACAACCAGGTGGGGAACACTTCGGAATCACCTGCCGGGCTTGCTGGAACCACCTGCCGGTCATGCCAAAATCACCTGCCAACTACGCCAGTACCACTTGGCGGACACTGTGGAAACACCTGTCGGGCCGGCAGGAACCACATCTCACACGTTCCAGAACCATGTGCATGAGATGCTGGAACCACACCCCGAACAGACGGAAAACACCTGCCAGACCCGTCTGAACAACCTGCCGAGCACGCCGGAGCCACTTGCTCGACTCGCCGGAACCACCTACCTGACATGCCCAAATCACCAGCCGGGTATGCCAGAACCACCTGGCGGACACTCCGAAATCACCTGTCGCGCATGCCGGAACCACCTCTCAGACGTGCCGGAAGCACGTGCCGGACACGCCGCAATCACCTACCGGACAGACCGGAACCACCTGCCGAGCACGCCGGAGCTACCTGTTCGACTGGCTGGAACCACCTGCCAGCTGCTATGCCAGAACCACCTGGGGGACAGTCCGGGATCACCTGCCAGCCATGGCGGTACCACCTCTCACACGTACCAGAACCACCTGCCGGAGAAGCTGGAAACACGTCCTGGACAGTCTGGAACCACCTGCCGGCCAAGCCTGAACCACCTGCCAAGCACAACGGAACAACCTGCCAGACACGCCAAAATCACCTGCGTGTTATGCCAGAACCACTTGGAGGACTCTCTGCGATGACCTGCCGGGCATGCCGGAACCACCTCTCAGACGTGCCAGAACCATGTGGCGGACAGTCCGGAATCACCTGTTGGGCATGCGCAACCACCTCTGAGACGTACCAGAACCACATGCCGTGCAGGCTGGAACCACCTACCGGACAGACTGGAATCACCTTTCGGGCATGCCGGAACCACCTCTCAGATATGCCAGAACCACGTGCCAATGACCCCGGAAGCACCTGCCGAGCACGCCGGAACCACCTGCTCGACTCGCCAGAACCACCTGCCGGACACGCAAAAATCACCTGCCGGCTACGCCACAACCAGTTGGGGAACACTTCGGAATCACCTGCCGGGCTTGCTGGAACCACCTGCCGGTCATGCCAAAATCACCTGCCAACTACGCCAGGACCACTTGGCGGACACTGTGGAAACACCTGTCGGGCCGGCAGGAACCACATCTCACACGTGCCAGAACCATGTGCATGAGATGCTGGAACCACACCCCGAACAGACGGAAAACACCTGCCAGACCCGTCTGAACAACCTGCCGAGCACGCCAGAGCCACCTGCTCGAGTCGCCGGAACCACCTACCTGACATGCCCAAATCACCAGCCGGGTATGCCAGAACCACTTGGCGGACACTCCGGAATCATCTGCCGGACATGCCGGAACCAGCTCTCAGACACACCAGAACCACGTGCCGGAGACGCCGGAAGCGCCTGCCGAGCATGCCGGAGCCACCTGCTCGACTCGCCAGAAACACCTGCCGGACACGCCAAAATCACCTGCCGGGTACGCCAGAACCACCTGGTGGACACTCTGAAATCACCTGCCGCGCATGCCGGAACCACCTCTCAGACGTGCCGGAAGCACGTGCCGGACACGCCGGAATCACCTAGCGGACAGACCGGAACCACCTGCCGAGCACGCCGGAGCCACCTGTTCGACTGGCTGGAACCACCTGCCGGACAGGCCAATATTAACTGCTGGCTATGCCAGAACCACCTGGGGGACAGTCCGGGATCACCTGCCAGCCATGGCGGAACCACCTCTCACGCGTACCAGAACCACCTGCCGGAGAAGCTGGAAACACGTCCTGGACAGTCTGGAACCACCTGCCGGCCAAGCCTGAACCACCTGCCAAGCACAACGGAACAACCTGCCAGACACGCCAAAATCACCTGCGTGTTATGCCAGAACCACTTGGAGGACTCTCTGGGATGACCTGCCGGGCATGCCGGAACCACCTGTCAGACGTGCCAGAACCATGTGGCGGACAGTCCGGAATCACCTGTTGGGCATGCGCAACCACCTCTGAGACGTACCAGAACCACATACCGTTCAGGCTGGAACCACCTACCGGACAGACCGGAATCACCTTTCGGGCACGCCGGAACCACCTGTCAGATGTGCCAGAAACACGTGCCGGAGACGCCGGAAGCACCTGCCAAGCACGTTGGAACCACCTGCTCAACTCGCCTGAACCACCTGCCGGACATGCCAAAATCACCTGCCGACTATGCCAGAAACACTTGGCGAACACTCCGGAATCACCTGCCGGGCATGCCGGAACCACCTCTCAGATATGCCAGAACCACGTGCCAATGACCCCGGAAGCACCTGCCGAGCACGCCGGAACCACCTGCTCGACTCGCCAGAACCACCTGCCGGACACGCAAAAATCACCTGCCTTCTACGCCACAACCAGTTGGGGAACACTTCGGAATCACCTGCCGGGGTTGCTGGAACCACCTGCCGGTCATGCCAAAATCACCTGCCAACTACGCCAGTACCACTTGGCGGACACTGTGGAAACACCTGTCGGGCCGGCCGGAACCACATCTCACACGTGCCAGAACCATGTGCATGAGATGCTGGAACCACACCCCGAACAGACGGAAAACACCTGCCAGACCCGTCTGAACAACCTGCCGAGCACGCCGGAGCCACTTGCTCGACTCGCCGGAACCACCTACCTGACATGCCCAAATCACCAGCCGGGTATGCCAGAACCACTTGGCGGACACTCCGGAATCATCTGCCGGACATGCCGGAACCAGCTCTCAGACACACCAGAACCACGTGCCGGAGACGCCGGAAGCACCTGCCGAGCATGCCGGAGCCACCTGCTCGACTCGCCAGAAACACCTGCCGGACACGCCAAAATCACCTGCCGGGTACGCCAGAACCACCTGGCGGACACTCCGAAATCACCTGCCGTGCATGCCGGAACCACCTCTCAGACGTGCCGGAAGCACGTGCCAGACACGCCGGAAACACCTACCGGACAGACCGGAACCACCTGCCGAGCACGCCGGAGCCACCTGTTCGACTGGCTGGAACCACCTGCCGGACAGGCCAATATTAACTGCTGGCTATGCCAGAACCATCTGGGGGACAGTCCGGAATCACCTCCCAGCCATGGCGGAACCATCTCTCACACGTACCAGAACCACCTGCCGGAGAAGCTGGAAACACGTCCTGGACAGACTGGAACCACGTGACGGCCATGCCTGAACCACCTGCCGAGCATGGCGGAACCACTTGCCGGACACGCCAAAATCACCTGCGGGCTACGCCAGAACCACTTGGACGACTCTCCGAAATGACCTGCCGGGCATGTTGGAACCACCTCTCAGACGTGCCAGAAGCACGTGGCGGACAGTCCGGAATCACCTGTTGGGCATACGCAACCACCTCTGAGACGTACCAGAACCACGTGCCGTGCACGCCGGAACCACCTACCGGACAGACCGGAATCAACTTTTGGGCATGCCGGAACCACCAGTCAGATGTGCCAGAAACACGTGCCGGAGACGCCGGAAGCACCTGCCGAGCACGCCGGAACCACCTGCTCAACTCGCCTGAACCACCTGCCGGACACGCCAAAATCACCTGCCCGCTACACCAGCACCACTTCGGGGACAAGCCGGAATCACGTGAGGGGCATGCCGGCACAGCCTCTCAGACTGAACCTCGTGCCGGACACCACAGAACCACCTGCCGGACAGACCGGAACCACCTGCCGGTCACGCCGGAACCACCGGCTCGACCCGCCGGAACGACCGCTGGACATGCAAAATCACCTGCCGGCTACGCCGGAAACACTTGGCGAACACTCCGGAATCACCTGCCGGGTATGCCGGAACCACCTCTCAGATAAGCCAGAACCACGTGGCAATGACCCCGGAAGCACCTGCCGAGCATGCCGGAACCACCTGCTCGACTCGCCAGAACCACCTGCCGGACACGCAAAAATCACCTGCCGGCTACGCCACAACCAGGTGGGGAACACTTCGGAATCACCTGCCGGGCTTGCTGGAACCACCTGCCGGTCATGCCAAAATCACCTGCCAACTACGCCAGTACCACTTGGCGGACACTGTGGAAACACCTGTCGGGCCGGCAGGAACCACATCTCACACGTTCCAGAACCATGTGCATGAGATGCTGGAACCACACCCCGAACAGACGGAAAACACCTGCCAGACCCGTCTGAACAACCTGCCGAGCACGCCGGAGCCACTTGCTCGACTCGCCGGAACCACCTACCTGACATGCCCAAATCACCAGCCGGGTATGCCAGAACCACCTGGCGGACACTCCGAAATCACCTGTCGCGCATGCCGGAACCACCTCTCAGACGTGCCGGAAGCACGTGCCGGACACGCCGCAATCACCTACCGGACAGACCGGAACCACCTGCCGAGCACGCCGGAGCTACCTGTTCGACTGGCTGGAACCACCTGCCAGCTGCTATGCCAGAACCACCTGGGGGACAGTCCGGGATCACCTGCCAGCCATGGCGGTACCACCTCTCACACGTACCAGAACCACCTGCCGGAGAAGCTGGAAACACGTCCTGGACAGTCTGGAACCACCTGCCGGCCAAGCCTGAACCACCTGCCAAGCACAACGGAACAACCTGCCAGACACGCCAAAATCACCTGCGTGTTATGCCAGAACCACTTGGAGGACTCTCTGCGATGACCTGCCGGGCATGCCGGAACCACCTCTCAGACGTGCCAGAACCATGTGGCGGACAGTCCGGAATCACCTGTTGGGCATGCGCAACCACCTCTGAGACGTACCAGAACCACATGCCGTGCAGGCTTGAACCACCTACCGGACAGACCGGAATCACCTTTCGGGCATGCCGGAACCACCTCTCAGATATGCCAGAACCACGTGCCAATGACCCCGGAAGCACCTGCCGAGCACGCCGGAACCACCTGCTCGACTCGCCAGAACCACCTGCCGGACACGCAAAAATCACCTGCCGGCTACGCCACAACCAGTTGGGGAACACTTCGGAATCACCTGCCGGGCTTGCTGGAACCACCTGCCGGTCATGCCAAAATCACCTGCCAACTACGCCAGGACCACTTGGCGGACACTGTGGAAACACCTGTCGGGCCGGCAGGAACCACATCTCACACGTGCCAGAACCATGTGCATGAGATGCTGGAACCACACCCCGAACAGACGGAAAACACCTGCCAGACCCGTCTGAACAACCTGCCGAGCACGCCAGAGCCACCTGCTCGAGTCGCCGGAACCACCTGCCGGACATGCCCAAATCACCTGCCGACTATGCCAGAAACACTTGGCGAACACTCCGGAATCACCTGCCGGGCATGCCGGAACCACCTCTCAGATATGCCAGAACCACGTGCCAATGACCCCGGAAGCACCTGCCGAGCACGCCGGAACCACCTGCTTGACTCGCCAGAACCACCTGCCGGACACGCAAAAATCACCTGCCTTCTACGCCACAACCAGTTGGGGAACACTTCGGAATCACCTGCCTGGGTTGCTGGAACCACCTGCCGGTCATGCCAAAATCACCCGCCAACTACGCCAGTACCACTTGGCGGACACTGTGGAAACACCTGTCGGGCCGGCCGGAACCACATCTCACACGTGCCAGAACCATGTGCATGAGATGCTGGAACCACACCCCGAACAGACGGAAAACACCTGCCAGACCCGTCTGAACAACCTGCCGAGCACGCCGGAGCCACTTGCTCGACTCGCCGGAACCACCTACCTGACATGCCCAAATCACCAGCCGGGTATGCCAGAACCACTTGGCGGACACTCCGGAATCATCTGCCGGACATGCCGGAACCAGCTCTCAGACACACCAGAACCACGTGCCGGAGACGCCGGAAGCACCTGCCGAGCATGCCGGAGCCACCTGCTCGACTCGCCAGAAACACCTGCCGGACACGCCAAAATCACCTGCCGGGTACGCCAGAACCACCTGGCGGACACTCCGAAATTACCTGCCGTGCATGCCGGAACCACCTCTCAGACGTGCCGGAAGCACGTGCCAGACACGCCGGAAACACCTACCGGACAGACCGGAACCACCTGCCGAGCACGCCGGAGCCACCTGTTCGACTGGCTGGAACCACCTGCCGGACAGGCCAATATTAACTGCTGGCTATGCCAGAACCATCTGGGGGACAGTCCGGAATCACCTCCCAGCCATGGCGGAACCATCTCTCACACGTACCAGAACCACCTGCCGGAGAAGCTGGAAACACGTCCTGGACAGACTGGAACCACGTGACGGCCATGCCTGAACCACCTGCCGAGCATGGCGGAACCACTTGCCGGACACGCCAAAATCACCTGCGGGCTACGCCAGAACCACTTGGACGACTCTCCGAAATGACCTGCCGGGCATGTTGGAACCACCTCTCAGACGTGCCAGAAGCACGTGGCGGACAGTCCGGAATCACCTGTTGGGCATACGCAACCACCTCTGAGACGTACCAGAACCACGTGCCGTGCACGCCGGAACCACCTACCGGACAGACCGGAATCAACTTTTGGGCATGCCGGAACCACCAGTCAGATGTGCCAGAAACACGTGCCGGAGACGCCGGAAGCACCTGCCGAGCACGTCGCAAGCACCTGCTCAACTCGCCTGAACCACCTGCCGGACACGCCAAAATCACCTGCCCGCTACACCAGCACCACTTCGGGGACAAGCCGGAATCACGTGAGGGGCATGCCGGCACAGCCTCTCAGACTGAACCTCGTGCCGGACACCACAGAACCACCTGCCGGACAGACCGGAACTACCTGCCGGACACGCCGGAACCACCGGCTCGACCCGCCGGAACGACCGCTGGACATGCAAAATCACCTGCCGGCTACGCCGGAAACACTTGGCGAACACTCCGGAATCACCTGCCGGGCATGCCCGAACCACCTCTCAGATATGCCAGAACCACGTGCCAATGACCCCGGAAGCACCTGCCGAGCACGCCGGAACCACCTGCTCGACTCGCCAGAACCACCTGCCGGACACGCAAAAATCACCTGCCGGCTACGCCACAACCAGTTGGGGAACACTTCGGAATCACCTGCCGGGCTTGCTGGAACCACCTGCCGGTCATGCCAAAATCACCTGCCAACTACGCCAGTACCACTTGGCGGACACTGTGGAAACACCTGTCGGGCCGGCAGGAACCACATCTCACACGTGCCAGAACCATGTGCATGAGATGCTGGAACCACACCCCGAACAGACGGAAAACACCTGCCAGACCCGTCTGAACAACCTGCCGAGCACGCCAGAGCCACCTGCTCGAGTCGCCGGAACCACCTACCTGACATGCCCAAATCACCAGCCAGGTATGCCAGAACCACTTGGCGGACACTCCGGAATCATCTGCCGGACATGCCGGAACCAGCTCTCAGACACACCAGAACCACGTGCCGGAGACGCCGGAAGCACCTGCCGAGCATGCCGGAGCCACCTGCTCGACTCGCCAGAAACACCTGCCGGACACGCCAAAATCACCTGCGTGTTATGCCAGAACCACTTGGAGGACTCTCTGGGATGACCTGCCGGGCATGCCGGAACCACCTCTCAGACGTGCCAGAACCATGTGGCGGACAGTCCGGAATCACCTGTTGGGCATGCGCAACCACCTCTGAGACGTACCAGAACCACATGCCGTGCAGGCTGGAACCACCTACCAGACAGACCGGAATCACCTTTCGGGCATGCCGGAACCACCTGTCAGATGTGCCAGAAACACGTGCCGGAGACGCCGGAAGCACCGGAAAAGCACGTTGGAACCACCTGCTCAACTCGCCTGAACCACCTGCCGGACATGCCAAAATCACCTGCCGACTATGCCAGAACCACTTGGCGAACACTCCGGAATCACTTGCCGGGCATGCAGGAACCACCTCTCAGACATGCCAGAACCCCGTGCCAATGACCCCGGAAGCACCAGCCGAGCACGCCAGAACCACCTGCTCAACTCGCCTGAACCACCTGCCGGACACGCCAAAATCACCTGCCCGCTACACCAGCACCACTTCGGGGTCAAGCCGGAATCACGTGAGGGGCATGCCGGCACAGCCTCTCAGACTGAACCTCGTGCCGGACACCACAGAACCACCTGCCGGACAGACCGGAACCACCTGCCGGTCACGCCGGAACCACCGGCTCGACCCCCCGGAACAACCGCTGGACATGCAAAATCACCTTCCGGCTACGCCAGAAACACTTGGCGAACACTAGGAATCACCTGCCGGGCATGCCGGAACCACCTCTCAGATATGCCAGAACCACGTGCCAATGACCCCGGAAGCACCTGCCGAGCACGCCGGAACCACCTGCTCGACTCGCCAGAACCACCTGCCGGACACGCAAAAATCACCTGCCGGCTACGCCACAACCAGTTGAGGAACACTTCGGAATCACCTGCCGGGCTTGCTGGAACCACCTGCCGGTCATGCCAAAATCACCTGCCAACTACGCCAGTACCACTTGGCGGACACTGTGGAAACACCTGTCGGGCCGGCCGGAACCACATCTCAGACGTGCCAGAACCATGTGCATGAGATGCTGGAACCACACCCCGAACAGACGGAAAACACCTGCCAGACCCGTCTGAACAACCTGCCGAGCACGCCGGAGCCACCTGCTCGACTCGCCGGAACCACCTACCTGACATGCCCGAATCACCAGCCGGGTATGCCAGAACCACTTGGCGGACACTCCGGAATCATCTGCCGGACATGCCGGAACCAGCTCTCAGACACACCAGAACCACGTGCCGGAGACGCCGGAAGCACCTGCCGAGCATGCCGGAGCCACCTGCTCGACTCGCCAGAAACACCTGCCGGACACGCCAAAATCACCTGCCGGGTACGCCAGAACCACCTGGCGGACACTCCAAAATCATCTGCCGGACATGCCGGAACCAGCTCTCAGACACACCAGAACCACGTGCCGGACACGCCGGAATCACCTAGCGCACCACCGGAACCACCTGCCGAGCACCCCGGAGCCACCTGTTCGAATGGCTCTAACCACCTGCCGGACAGGCCAATTTTAACTGCTGGCTATGCCAGAACCACCTGGGGGACGTTCCGGAATCACCTGCCAGCCATGGCGGAACCACCTCTCACACGTACCAGAACCACCTGCCGGAGAAGCTGGAAACACGTCCTGGACAGTCTGGAACCACCTGCCGGCCAAGCCTGAACCACCTGCCAAGCACAACGGAACAACCTGCCAGACACGCCAAAATCACCTGCGTGTTATGCCAGAACCACTTGGAGGACTCTCTGGGATGACCTGCCGGGCATGCCGGAACCACCTCTCAGACGTGCCAGAACCATGTGGCAGACAGTCCGGAATCACATGTTGGGCATGCGCAACCACCTCTGAGACGTACCAGAACCACATGCCGTGCAGGCTGGAACCACCTACCGGACAGACCGGAATCACCTTTCGGGCATGCCGGAACCACCTGTCAGATGTGCCAGAAACACGTGCCGGAGACGCCGGAAGCACCTGCCAAGCACGTTGGAACCACCTGCTCAACTCGCCTGAACCACCTGCCGGACATGCCAAAATAACCTGCCGACTATGCCAGAACCACTTGGCGAACACTCCGGAATCACTTGCCGGGCATGCAGGAACCAGCTCTCAGACACACCAGAACCACGTGCCGGAGATGCTGGAAGCACCTGCCGAGGATGCCGGAGCCACCTGCTCGACTCGCCAGAATCACCTGCCGGACACGCCAAAATCACCTGCCGGGTACGCCAGAACCACCTGGCGGACACTCCGAAATCACCTGCCGCGCATGCCAGAACCACCTCTCAGATGTGCCGGAAGCACGTGCCGGACACGCCGGAATCACCTAGCGGACAGACCGGAACCAACTGCCGAGCACGCCGGAGCCACCTGTTCGACTGGCTGGAACCACCTGCCGGACAGGCCAATATTAACTGCTGGCTATGCCAGAACCACCTGGTGGACAGTCCGGGATCACCTGCCAGCCATGGCGGAACCACCTCTCAGACGTACCAGAACCACCTGCCGGAGAAGCTGGAAACACGTCCTGGACAGACTGGAACCACGTAACGGCCATGCCTGAACCACCTGCCGAGCATGGTGGAACCACCTGCCGGACACGCCAAAATCAACTGCGGGCTGCGCCAGAACCACTTGGACGACTCTCCGAAATGACCTGCCGGGCAGGTTGGAACCACCTCTCAGACGTGCCAGAAGCACGTTGCGGACAGTCCGGAATCACCTGTTGGGCATACGCAACCACCTCTGAGACGTACCAGAACCACGTGCCGTGCACGCCGGAACCACCTACCGGACGGACCGGAATCCACTTTTGGGCATGCCGGAACCAACTCTCAGACGGGCCAGAACCCCGTGCCAACGACCCCGGAAGCACAGCTTAGCACGCCGAACCACCTGCTCAACTCCCCTGAACCACCTGCCGGACACGGCAAAATCACCTGCCCGCTACACCAGCACCACTTCGGGGACAAGCCGGAATCACGTGAGGGGCATGCCGGCACAGCCTCTCAGACTGAACCTCGTGCCGGACACCACAGAACCACCTGCCGGACAGACCGGAACCACCTGCCGGACACGCCGGAACCACCGGCTCGACCCGCCGGAACGACCGCTGGACATGCAAAATCACCTGCCGGCTACGCCGGAAACACTTGGCGAACACTCCGGAATCACCTGCCGGACATGCCGGATCCACCTCTCACATATGCCAGAACCACGTGCCAATGACCCCGGAAGCACCTGCCGAGCACGCCGGAACCACCTGCTCGACTCGCCAGAACCACCTGCCGGACAGGCAAAAATGACCTGCCGGCTACGCCACAACCAGTTGGGGAACACTTCGGAATCACCTGCCGGGCTTGCAGGAACCACCTGCCGGTCATGCCAAAATCACCTGCCAACTACGCCAGTACCACTTGGCGGACACTGTGGAAACACCTGTCGGGCCGGCCGGAACCACATCTCACACGTGCCAGAACCATGTGCATGAGATGCTGGAACCACACCCCGAACAGACGGAAAACACCTGCCAGACCCGTCTGAACAACCTGCCGAGCACGCCGGAGCCACCTGCTCGACTCGCCGGAACCACCTACCTGACATGCCCAAATCACCAGCCGGGTATGCCAGAACCACTTGGCGGACACTCCGGAATCATCTGCCGGACATGCCGGAACCAGCTCTCAGACACACCAGAACCACGTGCCGGAGACGCCGGAAGCACCTGCCGAGGATGCCGGAGCCACCTGCTCGACTCGCCAGAAACACCTGCCGGACACGCCAAAATCACCTGCCGGGTACGCCAGAACCACCTGGCGGACACTCCGAAATCACCTGTCGCGCATGCCGGAACCACCTCTCAGACGTGCCGGAAGCACGTGCCGGACACACCGGAATCACCTACCGGACAGACCGGAACCACCTGCCGAGCACGCCGGAGCCACCTGTTCGACTGGCTGGAACCACCTGCCGGACAGGCCAATATTAACTGCTGGCTATGCCAGAACCACCTGGGGGACAGTCCGGGATCACCTGCCAGCCATGGCGGAACCACCTCTCACGCGTACCAGAACCACCTGCCGGAGAAGCTGGAAACACGTCCTGGACAGTCTGGAACCACCTGCCGGCCAAGCCTGAACCACCTGCCAAGCACAACGGAACAACCTGCCAGACACGCCAAAATCACCTGCGTGTTATGCCAGAACCACTTGGAGGACTCTCTGGGATGACCTGCCGGGCATGCCGGAACCACCTCTCAGACGTGCCAGAACCATGTGGCGGACAGTCCGGAATCACCTGTTGGGCATGCGCAACCACCTCTGAGACGTACCAGAACCACATGCCGTGCAGGCTGGAACCACCTACCGGACAGACCGGAATCACCTTTCGGGCATGCCGGAACCACCTGTCAGATGTGCCAGAAACACGTGCCGGAGACGCCGGAAGCACCTGCCAAGCACGTCGGAACCACCTGCTCAACTCGCCTGAACCACCTGCCGGACATGCCAAAATCACCTGCCGACTATGCCAGAACCACTTGGCGAACACTCCGGAATCACTTGCCGGGCATGCAGGAACCACCTCTCAGACATGCCAGAACCCCGTGCCAATGACCCCGGAAGCACCAGCCGAGCACGCCGGAACCACCTGCTCGACTCGCCTGATCCACCTGCCGGACACGCCAAAATCACCTGCCCGCTACACCAGCACCACTTCGGGGACAAGCCGGAATCACGTGAGGGGCATGCCGGCACAGCCTCTCAGACTGAACCTCGTGCCGGACACCACAGAACCACCTGACGGACAGACCGGAACCACCTGCCGGACACGCCGGAACCACCGGCTCGACCCGCCGGAACGACCGCTGGACATGCAAAATCACCTGCCGGCTACGCTGGAAACACTTGGCGAACACTCCGGAATCACCTGCCGGGCATGCCGGAACCAACTCTCAGATATGCCAGAACCACGTGCCAATGACCCCGGAAGCACCTGCCGAGCACGCCGGAACCACCTGCTCGACTCGCCAGAACCACCTGCCGGACACGCAAAAATCACCTGCCGGCTACGCCACAACCAGTTGGGGAACACTTCGGAATCACCTGCCGGCCTTGCAGGAACCACCTGCCGGTCATGCCAAAATCACCTGCCAACTACGCCAGTACCACTTGGCGGACACTGTGGAAACACCTGTCGGGCCGGCCGGAACCACATCTCAGACGTGCCAGAACCATGTGCATGAGATGCTGGAACCACACCCCGAACAGACGGAAAACACCTGCCAGACCCGTCTGAACAACCTGCCGAGCACGCCGGAGCCACCTGCTCGACTCGCCGGAACCACCTACCTGACATGCCCAAATCACCAGCCGGGTATGCCAGAACCACTTGGCGGACACTCCGGAATCATCTGCCGGACATGCCGGAACCAGCTCTCAGACACACCAGAACCACGTGCCGGAGACACCGGAAGCACCTGCCGAGCATGCCGGAGCCACCTGCTCGACTCGCCAGAAACACCTGCCGGACACGCCAAAATCACCTGCCGGGTACCCCAGAACCACCTGGCGGACACTCCGAAATCACCTGTCGTGCATGCCGGAACCACCTCTCAGACGTGCCGGAAGCACGTGACGGACACGCCGGAATCACCTAGCGGACAGACCGGAACCACCTGCCGAGCACGCCGGAGCCACCTGTTCGACTGGCTGGAACCACCTGCCGGACAGGCCAATATTAACTGCTGGCTATGCCAGAACCACCTGGGGGACAGTCCGGGATCACCTGCCAGCCATGGCGGAACCACCTCTCACACGTACCAGAACCACCTGCCGGAGAAGCTGGAAACACGTCCTGGACAGTCTGGAACCACCTGCCGGCCAAGCCTGAACCACCTGCCAAGCACAACGGAACAACCTGCCAGACACGCCAAAATCACCTGCGTGTTATGCCAGAACCACTTGGAGGACTCTCTGGGATGACCTGCCGGGCATGCCGGAACCACCTCTCAGACGTGCCAGAACCATGTGGCAGACCGTCCGGAATCACCTGTTGGGCATGCGCAACCACCTCTGAGACGTACCAGAACCACATGACGTGCAGGCTGGAACCACCTACCGGACAGACCGGAATCACCTTTCGGGCATGCCGGAACCACCTGTCAGATGTGCCAGAAACACGTGCCGGAGACGCCGGAAGCACCTGCCAAGCACGTTGGAACCACCTGCTCAACTCGCCTGAGCCACCTGCCGGACATGCCAAAATCACCTGCCGACTATGCCAGAACCACTTGGCGAACACTCCGGAATCACTTGCCGGGCATGCAGGAACCACCTCTCAGACATGCCAGAACCCCCTGCCAATGACCCCGGAAGCACCAGCCGAGCACGCCGGAACCACCTGCTCGACTCGCCTGATCCACCTGCCGGACACGCCAAAATCAGCTGCCCGCTACACCAGCAGCACTTCGGGGACAAGCCGGAATCACGTGAGGGGCATGCCGGCACAGCCTCTCAGACTGGACCTCGTGCCGGACACCACAGAACCACCTGCCGGACAGACCGGAACCACCTGCCGGACACGCCGGAACCACCGGCTCGACCCGCCGGAACGACCGCTGGACATGCAAAATCACCTGCCGGCTACGCTGGAAACACTTGGCGAACACTCCGGAATCACCTGACGGGCATGCCGGAACCAACTCTCAGATATGCCAGAACCACGTGCCAATGACCCCGGAAGCACCTGCCGAGCACGCCGGAACCACCTGCTCGACTCGCCAGAACCACCTGCCGGACACGCAAAAATCACCTGCCGGCTACGCCACAACCAGTTGGGGAACACTTCGGAATCACCTGCCGGCCTTGCAGGAACCACCTGCCGGTCATGCCAAAATCACCTGCCAACTACGCCAGTACCACTTGGCGGACACTGTGGAAACACCTGTCGGGCCGGCCGGAACCACATCTCAGACGTGCCAGAACCATGTGCATGAGATGCTGGAACCACACCCCGGACAGACGGAAAACACCTGCCAGACCCGTCTGAACAACCTGCCGAGCACGCCGGAGCCACCTGCTCGACTCGCCGGAACCACCTACCTGACATGCCCAAATCACCAGCCGGGTATGCCAGAACCACTTGGCGGACACTCCGGAATCATCTGCCGGACATGCCGGAACCAGCTCTCAGACACACCAGAACCACGTGCCGGAGACGCCGGAAGCACCTGCCGAGCATGCCGGAGCCACCTGCTCGACTCGCCAGAAACACCTGCCGGACACGCCAAAATCACCTGCCGGGTACGCCAGAACCACCTGGCGGACACTCCGAAATCACCTGTCGCGCATGCCAGAACCACCTCTCAGACGTGCCGGAAGCACGTGCCGGTCACGCCGGAATCACATAGCGGACAGACCGGAACCACCTGCCGAGCACGCCGGAGACACCTGTTCGACTGGCTGGAACCACCTGCCGGACAGGCCAATATTAACTGCTGGCTATGCCAGAACCACCTGGGGGACAGTCCGGGATCACCTGCCAGCCATGGCGGAACCACCTCTCACACGTACCAGAACCACCTGCCGGAGAAGCTGGAAACACGTCCTGGACAGTCTGGAACCACCTGCCGGCCAAGCCTGAACCACCTGCCAAGCACAACGGAACAACCTGCCAGACACGCCAAAATCACCTGCGTGTTATGCCAGAACCACTTGGAGGACTCTCTGCGATGACCTGCCGGGCATGCCGGAACCACCTCTCAGACGTGCCAGAACCATGTGGCGGACAGTCCGGAATCACCTGTTGGGCATGCGCAACCACCTCTGAGACGTACCAGAACCACATGACGTGCAGGCTGGAACCACCTACCGGACAGACCGGAATCACCTTTCGGGCATGCCGGAACCACCTGTCAGATGTGCCAGAAACACGTGCCGGAGACGCCGGAAGCACCTGCCAAGCACGTTGGAACCACCTGCTCAACTCGCCTGAACCACCTGCCGGACATGCCAAAATCACCTGCCGACTATGCCAGAACCACTTGGCGAACACTCGGGAATCACTTGCCGGGCATGCAGGAACCACCTCTCAGACATGCCAGAACCCCGTGCCAATGACCCCGGAAGCACCAGCCGAGCACGCCGGAACCACCTGCTCAACTCGCCTGAACCACCTGCCGGACACGCCGGAACCACCGGCTCGACCCGCCGGAACGACCGTTGGACATGCAAAATCACCTGCCGGCTACGCCGGAAACACTTGGCGAACACTCCGTAATCACCTGCCGGGCATGCCGGAACCACCTCTCAGATATCCAGAACCACGTGCCAATGACCCTGGAAGCACCTGCCGAGCACGCCAGAACCACCTGCTCGACTCGCCAGAACCACCTGCCGGACACGCAAAAATCACCTGCCGGCTACGCCACAACCAGTTGGGGAACACTTCGGAATCACCTGCCGGGCTTGCTGGAACCACCTGCCGGTCATGCCAAAATCACCTGCCAACTACGCCAGGACCACTTGGCAGACACTGTGGAAACACCTGTCGGGCCGGCCGGAACCACATCTCAGACGTGCCAGAACCATGTGCATGAGATGCTGGAACCACACCCCGAACAGACGGAACACACCTGCCAGACCCGTCTGAACAACCTGCTGAGCACGCCGGAGCCACCTGCTCGACTCGCCGGAACCACCTACCTGACATGCCCAAATCACCAGCCGGGTATGCCAGAACCACTTGGCGGACACTCCGGAATCATCTGCCGGACATGCCGGAACCAGCTCTCAGACACACCAGAACCACGTGCCGGAGACGCCGGAAGCACCTGCCGAGCATGCCGGAGCCACCTGCTCGACTCGCCAGAAACACCTGCCGGACACGCCAAAATCACCTGCCGGGTACGCCAGAACCACCTGGCGGACACTCCGAAACCACCTGTCGCGCATGCCGGAACCACCTCTCAGACGTGCCGGAAGCACGTGCCGGACACGCCGGAATCACCTACCGGACAGACCGGAACCACCTGCCGAGCACGCCGGAGCCGCATGTTCGACTCGCTGGAACCACCTGCCGGACAGGCCAATATCAACTGCTGGCTATGCCAGAACCACCTGGGGGACGGTCCGGAATCACCTGCCAGCCATGCCGGAACCACCTCTCAGACGTGCCAGAACCATGTGGCGGACAGTCCGGAATCACCTGTTGGGCATGCGCAACCACCTCTGAGACGTACCAGAACCACATGCCGTGCAGGCTGGAACCACCTACCGGACAGACCGGAATCACCTTTCGGGCATGCCGGAACCACCTGTCAGATGTGCCAGAAACACGTGCCGGAGACGCCGGAAGCACCTGCCAAGCACGTTGGAACCACCTGCTCAACTCGCATGAACCACCTGCCGGACATGCCAAAATCACCTGCCGACTATGCCAGAACCACTTGGCGAACACTCCGGAATCACTTGCCGGGCATGCAGGAACCACCTCTCAGACATGCCAGAACCCCGTGCCAATGACCCCGGAAGCACCAGCCGAGCACGCCGGAACCACCTGCTCGACTCGCCAGAACCACCTGCCGATCACGCAAAAATCACCTGCCGGCTACGCCACAACCAGTTGGTGAACACTTTGGAATCACCTGCCAGGCTTGCTGGAACCACCTGCCAGTCATGCCAAAATCACCTGCCAACTACGCCAGAACCGCTTGGCGGACACTGCGGAAACACCTGTCGGGCCGGCTGGAACCACATCTCAGACGTGCCAGAAACGTGTTCATGAGATGCTGGAACCACACCCCGAACAGACGGATACCACCTGCCAGAACCGCCTGATCCACCTGCTGAGCACGCCGGAACGACCTGCTCGACTCACCGGTACCACCTCCCTGACACGCCAAAATCACCTGCTGGGTATGCCAGAACCACTTGGCGGACACTCCGGAATCATCTGCCGGACATGCCGGAACCAGCTCTCAGACACACCAGAACCAAGTGCCGGAGACGCCGGAAGCACCTGCCGAGCATGCCGGAGCCACCTGCTCGACTCGCCAGAAACACCTCCCGCACACGCCAAAATCACCTGCCGGGTATGCCAAAACCACCTGGCGGACACTACGGAATCACCTGCCGCGCATGCCGGAACCACCTCTCAGACGTGCCGGAAGCACGTGCCGGACACGCCGGAAACACCTAACGGACAGACCGGAACCACCTGCCATGAACGCCGGAGCCACCTGTTCGACTCGCTGGAACCACCTGCCGGACAGGCCAATATCAACTGCTGGCTATGCCAGAACCACCTGGGGGACAGTCCGGGATCACCTGCCAGCCATGGCGGAACCACCTCTCAGACGTACCAGAACCACCTGCCGAGAAGCTGGAAACACGTCCTGGACAGACTGGAACCACGTGACGGCCATGCCTGAACCAACTGCCGAGCACGGCGGAACCACCTGCCGGACACGCCAAAATCACCTGCGGGCTACGCCAGAACCACTTGGACGACTCTCCGAAATGACCTGCCGGGCATGTTGGAACCACCTCTCAGACGTGCCAGAAGCACGTGGCGGACAGTCCGGAATCACCTGTTGGGCATACGCAACCACCTCTGAGACGTACCAGAACCACGTGCCGTGCACGCCGGAACCACCTACCGGACAGACCGGAATCAACTTTTGGGCATGCCGGAACCACCAGTCAGATGTGCCAGAAACACGTGCCGGAGACGCCGGAAGCACCTGCCGAGCACGTCGCAAGCACCTGGTCAACTCGCCTGAAGCACCTGCCGGACACGCCAAAATCACCTGCCCGCTACACCAGCACCACTTCGGGGACAAGCCGGAATCACGTGAGGGGCATGCCGGCACAGCCTCTAAGACTGAACCTCGTGCCGGACACCACAGAACCACCTGCCGGACTGACCGGAACCACCTGCCGGACACGCCGGAACCACCGGCTCGACCCGCCGGAACGACCGCTGGACATGCAAAATCACCTGCCGGCTACGCCGGAAACACTTGGCGAACACTCCGGAATCACCTGCCGGGCATGCCGGAACCACCTCTCAGATATGCCAGAACCACGTGCCAATGACCCCGGAAGCACCAGCCGAGCACGCCGGAACCACCTGCTCAACTCGCCAGAACCACCTGCCGGACACGCAAAAATCACCTGCCGGCTACGCCACAACCAGTTGGGGAACACTTCGGAATCACCTGCCGGGCTTGCTGGAACCACCTGCCGGTCATGCCAAAATCACCTGCCAACTACGCCAGGACCACTTGGCGGACACTGTGGAAACACCTGTCGGGCCGGCCGGAACCACATCTCAGACGTGCGAGAACCATGTGCATGAGATGCTGGAACCACACCCCGAACAGACGGAAAACACCTGCCAGACCCGTCTGAACAACCTGCCGAGCACGCCGGAGCCACCTGCTCGACTCGCCGGAACCACCTACCTGACATGCCCGAATCACCAGCCGGGTATGCCAGAACCACTTGGCGGACACTCCGGAATCATCTGCCGGACATGCCGGAACCAGCTCTCAGACACACCAGAACCACGTGCCGGAGACGCCGGAAGCACCTGCCGAGCATGCCGGAGCCACCTGCTCGACTCGCCAGAAACACCTGCCGGACACGCCAAAATCACCTGCCGGGTACGCCAGAACCACCTGGCGGACACTCCGAAACCACCTGTCGCGCATGCCGGAACCACCTCTCAGACGTGCCGGAAGCACGTGCCGGACACGCCGGAATCACCTACCGGACAGACCGGAACCACCTGCCGAGCACGCCGGAGCCGCCTGTTCGACTCGCTGGAACCACCTGCCGGACAGGCCAATATCAACTGCTGGCTATGCCAGAACCACCTGGGGGACGGTCCGGAATCACCTGCCAGCCATGCCGGAACCACCTCTCAGACGTGCCAGAACCATGTGGCGGACAGTCCGGAATCACCTGTTGGGCATGCGCAACCACCTCTGAGACGTACCAGAACCACATGCCGTGCAGGCTGGAACCACCTACCGGACAGACCGGAATCACATTTCGGGCATGCCGGAACCACCTGTCAGATGTGCCAGAAACACGTGCCGGAGACGCGGGACGCACCTGCAAAGCACGTTGGAACCACCTGCTCAACTCGCCTGAACCACCTGCCGGACATGCCAAAATCACCTGCCGACTATGCCAGAACCACTTGGCGAACACTCGGGAATCACTTGCCGGGCATGCAGGAACCACCTCTCAGACATGCCAGAACCCCGTGCCAATGACCCCGGAAGCACCAGCCGAGCACGCCGGAACCACCTGCTCAACTCGCCTGAACCACCTGCCGGACACGCCGGAACCACCGGCTCGACCCGCCGGAACGACCGCTGGACATGCAAAATCACCTGCCGGCTACGCCGGAAACACTTGGCGAACACTCCGGAATCACCTGCCGGGCATGCCGGAACCACCTCTCAGATATGCCAGAACCACGTGCCAATGACCCTGGAAGCACCTGCCGAGCACGCCAGAACCACCTGCTCGACTCGCCAGAACCACCTGCCGGACACGCAAAAATCACCTGCCGGCTACGCGACAACCAGTTGGGGAACACTTCGGAATCACCTGCCGGGTTTGCTGGAACCACCTGCCGGTCATGCCAAAATCACCTGCCAACTACGCCAGGACCACTTGGCGGACACTGTGGAAACACCTGTCGGGCCGGCCGGAACCACATCTCACACGTGCGAGAACCATGTGCATGAGATGCTGGAACCACACCCCGAACAGACGGAAAACACCTGCCAGACCCGTCTGAACAACCTACCGAGCACGCCGGAGCCACCTGCTCGACTCGCCGGAACCACCTACCTGACATGCCCGAATCACCAGCCGGGTATGCCAGAACCACTTGGCGGACACTCCGGAATCATCTGCCGGACATGCCGGAACCAGCTCTCAGACACACCAGAACCACGTGCCGGAGACGCCGGAAGCACCTGCCGAGCATGCCGGAGCCACCTGCTCGACTCGCCAGAAACACCTGCCGGACACACCAAAATCACCTGCCGAGTACGCCAGAACCACCTGGCGGACACTCCGAAACCACCTGTCGCGCATGCCGGAACCACCTCTCAGACGTGCCGGAAGCACGTGCCGGACACGCCGGAATCACCTACCGGACAGACCGGAACCACCTGCCGAGCACGCCGGAGCCGCCTGTTCGACTCGCTGGAACCACCTGCCGGACAGGCCAATATCAACTGCTGGCTATGCCAGAACCACCTGGGGGACGGTCCAGAATCACCTGCCAGCCATGGCGGAACCACCTCTCAGACGTACCAGAACCACCTGCCTGAGAAGCTGGAAACACGTCCTGGACAGTCTGGAACCACCTGCCGACCAAGCCTGAACCACCTGCCAAGCACAACGGAACAACCTGCCAGACACGCCAAAATCACCTGCGTGTTATGCCAGAACCACTTGGAGGACTCTCTGGGATGACCTGCCGGGCATGCCGGAACCACCTCTCAGACGTGCCAGAACCATGTGCCAGACAGTCCGGAATCACCTGTTGGGCATGCTGAACCACGTCTGAGACGTACCAGAACCACATGCCGCGCAGGCTGGAACCACCTACCGGACAGACCAGAATCACCTTTCGGGCATGCCGGAACCACCTGTCAGATGTGCCAGAAACACGTGCCGGAGACGCCGGAAGCACCTGCCAAGCACGTTGGAACCACCTGCTCAACTCGCCTGATCCACCTCCCGGACATGCCAAAATCACCTGCCGACTATGCCAGAACCACTTGGCGAACACTCCGGAATCACTTGCCGGGCATGCAGGAACCACCTCTCAGACATGCCAGAACCCCGTGCCAATGACCCCGGAAGCACCAGCCGAGCACGCCGGAACCACCTGCTCGACTCGCCAGAACCACCTGCCGATCACTCAAAAATCACCTGCCGGCTACGCCACAACCAGTTGGTGAACACTTTGGAATCACCTGTCAGGCTTGCTGGAACCACCTGCCAGTCATGGCAAAATCACCTGCCAACTACGCCAGAACCGCTTGGCGGACACTGCGGAAACACCTGTCGGGCCGGCTGGAACCACATCTCAGATGTGCCAGAAACGTGTTCATGAGATGCTGGAACCACACCCCGAACAGACGGATACCACCTGCCAGAACCGCCTGAACCACCTGCTGAGCACGCCGGAACCACCTGCTCGACTCACCGGTACCACCTCCCTGACACGCCAAAATCACCTGCTGGGTATGCCAGAACCACTTGGCGGACACTCCGGAATCATCTGCCGGACATGCCGGAACCAGCTCTCAGACACACCAGAACCAAGTGCCGGAGACGCCGGAAGCACCTGCCGAGCATGCCGGAGCCACCTGCTCGACTCGCCAGAAACACCTGCCGGACACGCCAAAATCACCTGCCGGGTATGCCAGAACCACCTGGCAGACACTACGGAATCACCTGCCGCGCATGCCGGAACCACCTCTCAGACGTGCCGGAAGCACGTGCTGGACACGCCGGAAACACCCACCGGACGGACCGGAACCACCTGCAAGAACGCCGGAGCCACCTGTTCGACTCGCTGGAACCACCTGCCGGACAGGCCAATATCAACTGCTGGCTATGCCAGAACCACCTGGGGGACAGTCCGGAATCACCTGCCAGCCATGGCGGAACCACCTCTCAGACGTACCAGAACCACCTGCCGGAGAAGCTGGAAACACGTCCTGGACATACTGGAACCACGTGACGGCCATGCCTGAACCACCTGCCGAGCACGGCGGAACCACCCGCCGGACACGCCAAAATCACCTGCGGGCTACGCCAGAACCACTTGGACGACTCTCCGAAATGACCTGCCGGGCATGCAGGAACCACCTCTCAGACATGCCAGAACCCCGTGCCAATGACCCCGGAAGCACCAGCCGAGCACGCCGGAATCACCTGCTCGACTCGCCAGAACCACCTGCCGATCACGCAAAAATCACCTGCCGGCTACGCCACAACCAGTTGGTGAACACTTTGGAATCACCTGCCAGGCTTTCTGGAACCACCTGCCAGTCATGCCAAAATCACCTGCCAACTACGCCAGAACCACCTGGCGGACACTCCGAAACCACCTGTCGCGCATGCCGGAACCACCTCTCAGACGTGCCGGAAGCACGTGCCGGACACGCCGGAATCACCTACCGGACAGACCGGAACCACCTGCCGAGCACGCCGGAGCCACCTGTTCGACTCGCTGGAACCACCTGCCGGACAGGCCAATATCAACTGCTGGCTATGCCAGAACCACCTGGGGGACGGTCCGGAATCACCTGCAAGCCATGGTGGAACCACCTCTCAGACGTACCAGAACCACCTGCCGGAGAATCTGGAAACACGTCCTGGACAGACTGGAACCACGTGACGGCCATGCCTGAACCACATGCCGAGCACGGCGGAACCACTTGCCGGACACGCCAAAATCACCTGCGGGCTACGCCAGAACCACTTGGACGACTCTCCGAAATGACCTGCCGGGCATGTTGGAACCACCTCTCAGACGTGCCAGAAGCACGGGCCAATGACCCCGGAAGCACCTGCCGAGCACGCCGGAACCACCTGCTCGACTCGCCAGAACCACCTGCCGGACACGCAAAAATCACCTGACGGCTACGCCACAACCAGTTGGGGAACACTTCGGAATCACCTGCCGGGCTTGCTGGAACCACCTGCCGGTCATGCCAAAATCACCTGCCAACTACGGCAGTACCGCTTGGCGGACACTGTGGAAACACCTGTCGGGCCGGCCGGAACCACATCTCAGACGTGCCAGAACCATGTGGAACCATGTGCTGGAACCACACCCCGAACAGACGGAAAACACCTGCCAGACCCGTCTGAACAACGTGCCGAGCACGCCGGAGCCACCTGCTCGACTCGCCGGAACCACCTACCTGACATGCCCAAATCACCAGCCGGGTATGCCAGAACCACTTGGCGGACACTCCGGAATCATCTGCCGGACATGCCGGAACCAGCTCTCAGACACACCAGAACCACGTGCCGGAGACGCCGGAAGCACCTGCCGAGCATGCCAGAGCCACCTGCTCGACTCGCCAGAAACACCTGCCGGACACGCCAAAATCCCCTGCCGGGTACGCCAGAACCACCTGGCGGACACTCCGAAACCACCTGTCGCGCATGCCGGAACCACCTCTCAGACGTGCCGGAAGCACGTGCCGGACACGCCGGAATCACCTACCGGACAGACCGGAACCACCTGCCGAGCACGCCGGAGCCACCTGTTCGACTGGCTGGAACCACCTGCCGGACAGGCCAATATCAACTGCTGGCTATGCCAGAACCACCTGGGGGACGGTCCGGAATCACCTGCCAGCCATGGCGGAACCGCCTCTCACACGTACCAGAACCACCTGCCGGAGAAGCTGGAAACACGTCCTGGACAGTCTGGAACCACCTGCCGGCCAAGCCTGAACCACCTGCCAAGCACAACGGAACAACCTGCCAGACACGCCAAAATCACCTGCGTGTTATGCCAGAACCACTTGGAGGACTCTCTGGGATGACCTGCCGGGCATGCCGGAACCACCTCTCAGACGTGCCAGAACCATGTGGCGGACAGTCCGGAATCACCTGTTGGGCATGCGCAACCACCTCTGAGACGTACCAGAACCACATGCCGTGCAGGCTGGAACCACCTACCGGACAGACCGGAATCACCTTTCGGGCATGCCGGAACCACCTGTCAGATGTGCCAGAAACACGTGCCGGAGACGCCGGAAGCACCTGCCGAGCACGTCGCAAGCACCTGCTCAAATCGCCTGAACCACCTGCCGGACACGCCAAAATCACCTGCCCGCTACACCAGCACCACTTCGGGGACAAGCCGGAATCACGTGAGAGGCATGCCGGCACAGCCTCTCAGACTGAACCTCGTGCCGGACACCACAGAACCACCTGCCGGACAGACCGGAACCACCTGCCGGACATGCCGGAACCACCGGCTCGACCCGCCGGAACGACCGCTGGACATGCAAATTCACCTGCCGGCTACGCCGGAAACACTTGGCGAACACTCCGGAATCACCTGCCGGGCATGCCGGAACCACCTCTCAGATATGCCAGAACCATGTGCCAATGACCCCGGAAGCACCTGCCGAGCACGCCGGAACCACCTGCTCGACTCGCCAGAACCACCTGCCGGACACGCAAAAATCACCTGCCGGCTACGCCACAACCAGTTGGGGAACACTTCGGAATCACCTGCCGGGCTTGCTGGAAACACCTGCCGGTCATGCCAAAATCACCTGCCAACTACGCCAGTACCACTTGGCGGACACTGTCGAAACACCTGTCGGGCCGGCCGGAACCACATCTCAGACGTGCCAGAACCATGTGCATGAGATGCTGGAACCACACCCCGAACAGACGGAAAACTCCTGCCAGACCCGTCTGAACAACGTGCCGAGCACGCCGGAGCCACCTGCTCGACTTGCCGGAACCACCTACCTGACTTGCCCAAATCACCAGCCGGGTATGCCAGAACCACTTGGCGGACACTCCGGAATCATCTGCCGGACATGCCGGAACCAGCTCTCAGACACACCAGAACCACGTGCCGGAGACGCCGGAAGCACCTGCCGAGCATGCTGGAGCCACCTGCTCGACTCGCCAGAAACACCTGCCGGACACGACAATATCACCTGCCGGGTACGCCAGAACCACCTGGCGGACACTCCGAAATCACCTGTCGCGCATGCCGGAACCACCTCTCAGACGTGCCGGAAGCACGTGCCAGACACGCCGGAATCACCTACCGGACACAACGGAACCACCTGCCGAGCACGCCGGAGCCACCTGTTCGACTGGCTGGAACCACCTGCCGGACAGGCCAATATCAACTGCTGGCTATGCCAGAACCACCTGGGGGACGGTCCGGAATCACCTGCCAGCCATGGCGGAACCACCTCTCACACGTACCAGAACCACCTGCCGGAGAAGCTGGAAACACGTCCTGGACAGTCTGGAACCACCTGCCGGCCAAGCCTGAACCACCTGCCAAGCACAACGGAACAACCTGCCAGACACGCCAAAATCACCTGCGTGTTATGCCAGAACCACTTGGAGGACTGTCTGGGATGACCTGCCGGGCATGCCGGAACCACCTCTCAGACGTGCCAGAACCATGTGGCGGACAGTCCGGAATCACCTGTTGGGCATGCGCAACCACCTCTGAGACGTACCAGAACCACATGCCGTGCAGGCTGGAACCACCTACCGGACAGACCGGAATCACCTTTCGGGCATGCCGGAACCACCTGTCAGATGTGCCAGAAACACGTGCCGGAGACGCCGGAAGCACCTGCCAAGCACGTCGGAACCACCTGCTCAACTCGCCTGAACCACCTGCCGGACATGCCAAAATCACCTGCCGACTATGCCAGAACCACTTGGCGAACACTCCGGAATCACTTGCCGGGCATGCAGGAACCACCTCTCAGACATGCCAGAACCCCGTGCCAATGACCCCGGAAGCACCAGCCGAGCACGCCGGAACCACCTGCTCGACTCGCCAGAACCACCTGCCGATCACGCAAAAATCACCTGCCGGCTACGCCACAACCAGTTGGTGAACACTTTGGAATCACCTGCCAACCTTGCTGGAACCACCTGCCGGGCATGCCAAAATCACCTGCCAACTACGCCAGAACCGCTTGGCGGACACTGCGGAAACACCTGTCGGGCCGGCTGGAACCACATCTCAGACGTGCCAGAAACGTGTTCATGAGATGCTGGAACCACACCCCGAACAGACGGATACCACCTGCCAGAACCGCCTGAACCACCTGCTGAGCACGCCGGAACCACCTGCTCGACTCACCGGTACCACCTCCCTGACACGCCAAAATCACCTGCTGGGTATGCCAGAACCACTTGGCGGACACTCCGGAATCATCTGCCGGACATGCCCGAACCAGCTCTCAGACACACCAGAACCAAGTGCCGGAGACGCCGGAAGCACCTGCCGAGCATGCCGGAGCCACCTGCTCGACTCGCCAGAAACACCTGCCGGACACGCCAAAATCACCTGCCGGGTACGCCAGAACCACCTGGCGGACACTCCGGAATCACCTGCCGCGCATGCCGGAACCACCTCTCACACGTGCCGGAAGCACGTGCCGGAAACGCCGGAAACACCTACCGGACAGACCGGAACCACCTGCCAAGAAGGCAGGAGCCACCTGTTCGACTCGCTGGAACCACCTGCCGGACAGGCCAATATCAACTGCTGGCTATGCCAGAACCACCTGGGGGACAGTCCGGGATCACCTGCCAGCCATGGCGGAACCACCTCTCAGACGTACCAGAACCACCTGCCGGAGAAGCTGGAAACACGTCCTGGACAGACTGGAACTACGTGACGGCCGTGCCTGAACCACCTGCCGAGCACGGCGGAACCACCTGCCGGACACGCCAAAATCACCTGCGGGCTACGCCAGAACCGCTTGGACGACTCTCCGAAATGACCTGCCGGGCACGTTGGAACCACCTCTCAGACGTGCCAGAAGCACGTGGCGGACAGTCCGGAATCACCTGTTGGCCATACGCAACCACCTCTGACACGTACCAGAACCACGTGCCGTGCACGCCGGAACCACCTACCGGACAGACCGGAATCAACTTTTGGGCATGCCGGAACCACCAGTCAGATGTGCCAGAAACACGTGCCGGAGACGCCGGAAGCACCTGCCGAGCACGTCGCAAGCACCTGCTCAACTCGCCTGAACCACCTGCCGGACACGCCAAAATCACCTGCCCGCTACACCAGCACCACTTCGGGGACAAGCCGGAATCACGTGAGGGGCATGCCGGCACAGCCTCTCAGACTGAACCTCGTGCCGGACACCACAGAACCACCTGCCGGACAGACCGGAACCACCTGCCGGACACGCCGGAACCACCGGCTCGACCCGCCGGAACGACCGCTGGACATGCAAAATCACCTGCCGGCTACGCCGGAAACACTTGGCGAACACTCCGGAATCACCTGCCGGGCATGCCGGAACCACCTCTCAGATATGCCAGAACCGCGGGCCAATGACCACGGAAGCACCTGCCGAGCACGCCGGAACCACCTGCTCGACTCGCCAGAACCACCTGCCGGACACGCAAAAATCACCTGCCGGCTACGCCACAACCAGTTGGGGAACACTTCGGAATCACCTGCCGGGCTTGCTGGAACCACCTGCCGGTCATGCCAAAATCACCTGCCAACTACGCCAGTACCACTTGGCGGACACTGTGGAAACACCTGTCGGGCCGGCCGGAACCACATCTCACACGTGCCAGAACCATGTGCATGAGATGCTGGAACCACACCCCGAACAGACGGAAAACACCTGCCAGACCCGTCTGAACAACCTGCCGAGCACGCCGGAGCCACCTGCTCGACTCGCCGGAACCACCTACCTGACATGCCCAAATCACCAGCCGGGTATGCCAGAACCACTTGGCGGACACTCCGGAATCATCTGCCGGACATGCCGGAACCAGCTCTCAGACACACCAGAACCACGTGCCGGAGACGCCGGAAGCACCTGCCGAGCATGCCGGAGCCACCTGCTCGACTCGCCAGAAACACCTGCCGGACACACCAAAATCACCTGCCGGGTACGCCAGAACCACCTGGCGGACACTCCGAAACCACCTGTCGCGCATGCCGGAACCACCTCTCAGACGTGCCGGAAGCACGTGCCGGACACGCCGGAATCACCTACCGGACAGACCGGAACCACCTGCCGAGCACGCCGGAGCCGCCTGTTCGACTCGCTGGAACCACCTGCCGGACAGGCCAATATCAACTGCTGGCTATGCCAGAACCACCTGGGGGACGGTCCGGAATCACCTGCCAGCCATGGCGGAACCACCTCTCAGACGTACCAGAACCACCTGCCGGAGAAGCTGGAAACACGTCCTGGACAGTCTGGAACCACCTGCCGGCCAAGCCTGAACCACCTGCCAAGCACAACGGAACAACCTGCCAGACACGCCAAAATCACCTGCGTGTTATGCCAGAACCACTTGGAGGACTCTCTGGGATGACCTGCCGGGCATGCCGGAACCACCTCTCAGACGTGCCAGAACCATGTGGCAGACAGTCCGGAATCACCTGTTGGGCATGCTGAACCACGTCTGAGACGTACCAGAACCACATGCCGCGCAGGCTGGAACCACCTACCGGACAGACCAGAATCACCTTTCGGGCATGCCGGAACCACCTGTCAGATGTGCCAGAAACACGTGCCGGAGACGCCGGAAGCACCTGCCAAGCACGTTGGAACCACCTGCTCAACTCGCCTGATCCACCTCCCGGACATGCCAAAATCACCTGCCGACTATGCCAGAACCACTTGGCGAACACTCCGGAATCACTTGCCGGGCATGCAGGAACCACCTCTCAGACATGCCAGAACCCCGTGCCAATGACCCCGGAAGCACCAGCCGAGCACGCCGGAACCACCTGCTCGACTCGCCAGAACCACCTGCCGATCACTCAAAAATCACCTGCCGGCTACGCCACAACCAGTTGGTGAACACTTTGGAATCACCTGTCAGGCTTGCTGGAACCACCTGCCAGTCATGCCAAAATCACCTGCCAACTACGCCAGAACCGCTTGGCGGACACTGCGGAAACACCTGTCGGGCCGGCCGGAACCACATCTCAGATGTGCCAGAAACGTGTTCATGAGATGCTGGAACCACACCCCGAACAGACGGATACCACCTGCCAGAACCGCCTGAACCACCTGCTGAGCACGCCGGAACCACCTGCTCGACTCACCGGTACCACCTCCCTGACACGCCAAAATCACCTGCTGGGTATGCCAGAACCACTTGGCGGACACTCCGGAATCATCTGCCGGACATGCCGGAACCAGCTCTCAGACACACCAGAACCAAGTGCCGGAGACGCCGGAAGCACCTGCCGAGCATGCCGGAGCCACCTGCTCGACTCGCCAGAAACACCTGCCGGACACGCCAAAATCACCTGCCGGGTATGCCAGAACCACCTGGCAGACACTACGGAATCACCTGCCGCGCATGCCGGAACCACCTCTCAGACGTGCCGGAAGCACGTGCTGGACACGCCGGAAACACCCACCGGACAGACCGGAACCACCTGCAAGAACGCCGGAGCCACCTGTTCGACTCGCTGGAACCACCTGCCGGACAGGCCAATATCAACTGCTGGCTATGCCAGAACCACCTGGGGGACAGTCCGGAATCACCTGCGAGCCATGGCGGAACCACCTCTCAGACGTACCAGAACCACCTGCCAATGACCCCGGAAGCACCAGCCGAGCACGCCGGAATCACCTGCTCGACTCGCCAGAACCACCTGCCGATCACGCAAAAATCACCTGCCGGCTACGCCACAACCAGTTGGTGAACACTTTGGAATCACCTGCCAGGCTTTCTGGAACCACCTGCCAGTCATGCCAAAATCACCTGCCAACTACGCCAGAACCACCTGGCGGACACTCCGAAACCACCTGTCGCGCATGCCGGAACCACCTCTCAGACGTGCCGGAAGCACGTGCCGGACACGCCGGAATCACCTACCGGACAGACCGGAACCACCTGCCGAGCACGCCGGAGCCACCTGTTCGACTCGCTGGAACCACCTGCCGGACAGGCCAATATCAACTGCTGGCTATGCCAGAACCACCTGGGGGACGGTCCGGAATCACCTGCAAGCCATGGTGGAACCACCTCTCAGACGTACCAGAACCACCTGCCGGAGAATCTGGAAACACGTCCTGGACAGACTGGAACCACGTGACGGCCATGCCTGAACCACATGCTGAGCACGGCGGAACCACTTGCCGGACACGCCAAAATCACCTGCGGGCTACGCCAGAACCACTTGGACGACTCTCCGAAATGACCTGCCGGGCATGTTGGAACCACCTCTCAGACGTGCCAGAAGCACGGGCCAATGACCCCGGAAGCACCTGCCGAGCACGCCGGAACCACCTGCTCGACTCGCCAGAACCACCTGCCGGACACGCAAAAATCACCTGACGGCTACGCCACAACCAGTTGGGGAACACTTCGGAATCACCTGCCGGGCTTGCTGGAACCACCTGCCGGTCATGCCAAAATCACCTGCCAACTACGGCAGTACCGCTTGGCGGACACTGTGGAAACACCTGTCGGGCCGGCCGGAACCACATCTCAGACGTGCCAGAACCATGTGGAACCATGTGCTGGAACCACACCCCGAACAGACGGAAAACACCTGCCAGACCCGTCTGAACAACGTGCCGAGCACGCCGGAGCCACCTGCTCGACTCGCCGGAACCACCTACCTGACATGCCCAAATCACCAGCCGGGTATGCCAGAACCACTTGGCGGACACTCCGGAATCATCTGCCGGACATGCCGGAACCAGCTCTCAGACACACCAGAACCACGTGCCGGAGACGCCGGAAGCACCTGCCGAGCATGCCAGAGCCACCTGCTCGACTCGCCAGAAACACCTGCCGGACACGCCAAAATCACCTGCCGGGTACGCCAGAACCACCTGGCGGACACTCCGAAACCACCTGTCGCGCATGCCGGAACCACCTCTCAGACGTGCCGGAAGCACGTGCCGGACACGCCGGAATCACCTACCGGACAGACCGGAACCACCTGCCGAGCACGCCGGAGCCACCTGTTCGACTGGCTGGAACCACCTGCCGGACAGGCCAATATCAACTGCTGGCTATGCCAGAACCACCTGGGGGACGGTCCGGAATCACCTGCCAGCCATGGCGGAACCGCCTCTCACACGTACCAGAACCACCTGCCGGAGAAGCTGGAAACACGTCCTGGACAGTCTGGAACCACCTGCCGGCCAAGCCTGAACCACCTGCCAAGCACAACGGAACAACCTGCCAGACACGCCAAAATCACCTGCGTGTTATGCCAGAACCACTTGGAGGACTCTCTGTGATGACCTGCCGGGCATGCCGGAACCACCTCTCAGACGTGCCAGAACCATGTGGCGGACAGTCCGGAATCACCTGTTGGGCATGCGCAACCACCTCTGAGACGTACCAGAACCACATGCCGTGCAGGCTGGAACCACCTACCGGACAGACCGGAATCACCTTTCGGGCATGCCGGAACCACCTGTCAGATGTGCCAGAAACACGTGCCGGAGACGCCGGAAGCACCTGCCGAGCACGTCGCAAGCACCTGCTCAAATCGCCTGAACCACCTGCCGGACACGCCAAAATCACCTGCCCGCTACACCAGCACCACTTCGGGGACAAGCCGGAATCACGTGAGGGGCATGCCGGCACAGCCTCTCAGACTGAACCTCGTGCCGGACACCACAGAACCACCTGCCGGACAGACCGGAACCACCTGCCGGACATGCCGGAACCACCGGCTCGACCCGCCGGAACGACCGCTGGACATGCAAATTCACCTGCCGGCTACGCCGGAAACACTTGGCGAACACTCCGGAATCACCTGCCGGGCATGCCGGAACCACCTCTCAGATATGCCAGAACCATGTGCCAATGACCCCGGAAGCACCTGCCGAGCACGCCGGAACCACCTGCTCGACTCGCCAGAACCACCTGCCGGACACGCAAAAATCACCTGCCGGCTACGCCACAACCAGTTGGGGAACACTTCGGAATCACCTGCCGGGCTTGCTGGAAACACCTGATGGTCATGCCAAAATCACCTGCCAACTACGCCAGTACCACTTGGCGGACACTGTCGAAACACCTGTCGGGCCGGCCGGAACCACATCTCAGACGTGCCAGAACCATGTGCATGAGATGCTGGAACCACACCCCGAACAGACGGAAAACTCCTGCCAGACCCGTCTGAACAACGTGCCGAGCACGCCAGAGCCACCTGCTCGACTTGCCGGAACCACCTACCTGACTTGCCCAAATCACCAGCCGGGTATGCCAGAACCACTTGGCGGACACTCCGGAATCATCTGCCGGACATGCCGGAACCAGCTCTCAGACACACCAGAACCACGTGCCGGAGACGCCGGAAGCACCTGCCGAGCATGCTGGAGCCACCTGCTCGACTCGCCAGAAACACCTGCCGGACACGACAATATCACCTGCCGGGTACGCCAGAACCACCTGGCGGACACTCCGAAATCACCTGTCGCGCATGCCGGAACCACCTCTCAGACGTGCCGGAAGCACGTGCCAGACACGCCGGAATCACCTACCGGACACAACGGAACCACCTGCCGAGCACGCCGGAGCCACCTGTTCGACTGGCTGGAACCACCTGCCGGACAGGCCAATATCAACTGCTGGCTATGCCAGAACCACCTGGGGGACGGTCCGGAATCACCTGCCAGCCATGGCGGAACCACCTCTCACACGTACCAGAACCACCTGCCGGAGAAGCTGGAAACACGTCCTGGACAGTCTGGAACCACCTGCCGGCCAAGCCTGAACCACCTGCCAAGCACAACGGAACAACCTGCCAGACACGCCAAAATCACCTGCGTGTTATGCCAGAACCACTTGGAGGACTGTCTGGGATGACCTGCCGGGCATGCCGGAACCACCTCTCAGACGTGCCAGAACCATGTGGCGGACAGTCCGGAATCACCTGTTGGGCATGCGCAACCACCTCTGAGACGTACCAGAACCACATGCCGTGCAGGCTGGAACCACCTACCGGACAGACCGGAATCACCTTTCGGGCATGCCGGAACCACCTGTCAGATGTGCCAGAAACACGTGCCGGAGACGCCGGAAGCACCTGCCAAGCACGTCGGAACCACCTGCTCAACTCGCCTGAACCACCTGCCGGACATGCCAAAATCACCTGCCGACTATGCCAGAACCACTTGGCGAACACTCCGGAATCACTTGCCGGGCATGCAGGAACCACCTCTCAGACATGCCAGAACCCCGTGCCAATGACCCCGGAAGCACCAGCCGAGCACGCCGGAACCACCTGCTCGACTCGCCAGAACCACCTGCCGATCACGCAAAAATCACCTGCCGGCTACGCCACAACCAGTTGGTGAACACTTTGGAATCACCTGCCAACCTTGCTGGAACCACCTGCCGGGCATGCCAAAATCACCTGCCAACTACGCCAGAACCGCTTGGCGGACACTGCGGAAACACCTGTCGGGCCGGCTGGAACCACATCTCAGACGTGCCAGAAACGTGTTCATGAGATGCTGGAACCACACCCCGAACAGACGGATACCACCTGCCAGAACCGCCTGAACCACCTGCTGAGCACGCCGGAACCACCTGCTCGACTCACCGGTACCACCTCCCTGACACGCCAAAATCACCTGCTGGGTATGCCAGAACCACTTGGCGGACACTCCGGAATCATCTGCCGGACATGCCCGAACCAGCTCTCAGACACACCAGAACCAAGTGCCGGAGACGCCGGAAGCACCTGCCGAGCATGCCGGAGCCACCTGCTCGACTCGCCAGAAACACCTGCCGGACACGCCAAAATCACCTGCCGGGTACGCCAGAACCACCTGGCGGACACTCCGGAATCACCTGCCGCGCATGCCGGAACCACCTCTCAGACGTGCCGGAAGCACGTGCCGGAAACGCCGGAAACACCTACCGGACAGACCGGAACCACCTGCCAAGAAGGCAGGAGCCACCTGTTCGACTCGCTGGAACCACCTGCCGGACAGGCCAATATCAACTGCTGGCTATGCCAGAACCACCTGGGGGACAGTCCGGGATCACCTGCCAGCCATGGCGGAACCACCTCTCAGACGTACCAGAACCACCTGCCGGAGAAGCTGGAAACACGTCCTGGACACACTGGAACTACGTGACGGCCGTGCCTGAACCACCTGCCGAGCACGGCGGAACCACCTGCCGGACACGCCAAAATCACCTGCGGGCTACGCCAGAACCGCTTGGACGACTCTCCGAAATGACCTGCCGGGCACGTTGGAACCACCTCTCAGACGTGCCAGAAGCACGTGGCGGACAGTCCGGAATCACCTGTTGGGCATACGCAACCACCTCTGACACGTACCAGAACCACGTGCCGTGCACGCCGGAACCACCTACCGGACAGACCGGAATCAACTTTTGGGCATGCCGGAACCACCAGTCAGATGTGCCAGAAACACGTGCCGGAGACGCCGGAAGCACCTGCCGAGCACGTCGCAAGCACCTGCTCAACTCGCCTGAACCACCTGCCGGACACGCCAAAATCACCTGCCCGCTACACCAGCACCACTTCGGGGACAAGCCGGAATCACGTGAGGGGCATGCCGGCACAGCCTCTCAGACTGAACCTCGTGCCGGACACCACAGAACCACCTGCCGGACAGACCGGAACCACCTGCCGGACACGCCGGAACCACCGGCTCGACCCGCCGGAACGACCGCTGGACATGCAAAATCACCTGCCGGCTACGCCGGAAACACTTAGCGAACACTCCGGAATCACCTGCCGGGCATGCCGGAACCACCTCTCAGATATGCCAGAACCGCGGGCCAATGACCACGGAAGCACCTGCCGAGCACGCCGGAACCACCTGCTCGACTCGCCAGAACCACCTGCCGGACACGCAAAAATCACCTGCCGGCTACGCCACAACCAGTTGGGGAACACTTCGGAATCAACTGCCGGGCTTGCTGGAACCACCTGCCGGTCATGCCAAAATCACCTGCCAACTACGCCAGTACCACTTGGCGGACACTGTGGAAACACCTGTCGGGCCGGCCGGAACCACATCTCACACGTGCCAGAACCATGTGCATGAGATGCTGGAACCACACCCCGAACAGACGGAAAACACCTGCCAGACCCGTCTGAACAACCTGCCGAGCACGCCGGAGCCACCTGCTCGACTCGCCGGAACCACCTACCTGACATGCCCAAATCACCAGCCGGGTATGCCAGAACCACTTGGCGGACACTCCGGAATCATCTGCCGGACATGCCGGAACCAGCTCTCAGACACACCAGAACCACGTGCCGGAGATGCCGGAAGCACCTGCCGAGCATGCCGGAGTCACCTGCTCGACTCGCCAGAAACACCTGCCGGACACGCCAAAATCACCTGCCGGGTACGCCAGAACCACCTGGCGGACACTCCGAAACCACCTGTCGTGCATGCCGGAACCACCTCTCAGACGTGCCGGAAGCACGTGCCGGACACGCCGGAATCACCTACCGGACAGACCGGAACCACCTGCCGAGCACGCCGAGCCACCTGTTCGTCTCGCTGGAACCACCTGCCGGACAGGCCAATATCAACTGCTGGCTATGCCAGAACCACCTGGGGGACGGTCCGGAATCACCTGCCAGCCATGGCGGAACCACCTCTCACACGTACCAGAACCACCTGCCGGAGAAGCTGGAAACACGTCCTGGACAGTCTGGAACCACCTGCCGGCCAAGCCTGAACCACCTGCCAAGCACAACGGAACAACCTGCCAGACACGCCAAAATCACCTGCGTGTTATGCCAGAACCACTTGGAGGACTCTCTGGGATGACCTGCCGGGCATGCCGGAACCACCTCTCAGACGTGCCAGAACCATGTGGCGGACAGTCCGGAATCACCTGTTGGGCATGCGCAACCACCTCTGAGACGTACCAGAACCACATGCCGTGCAGGCTGGAACCACCTACCGGACAGACCGGAATCACCTTTCGGGCATGCCAGAACCACCTGTCAGATGTGCCAGAAACACGTGCCGGAGACGCCGGAAGCACCTGCCAAGCACGTCGGAACCACCTGCTCAACTCGCCTGAACCACCTGCCGGACATGCCAAAATCACCTGCCGACTATGCCAGAACCACTTGGCGAACACTCCGGAATCACTTGCCGGGCATGCAGGAACCACCTCTCAGACATGCCAGAACCCCGTGCCAATGACCCCGGAAGCACCAGCCGAGCACGCCGGAACCACCTGCTCAACTCGACTGAACCACCTGCCGGACACGCCAAAATCACCTGCCCGCTACACCAGCACCACTTCGGGGACAAGCCGGAATCACGTGAGGGGCATGCCGGCACAGCCTCTCAGACTGAACCTCGTGCCGGACACCACAGAACCACCTGCCGGACAGACGGCAACCACCTGCCGGACACGCCGTAACCACCGGCTCGACCCGCCGGAACGACAGCTGGACATGCAAAATCACCTGCCGGCTACGCCGGAAACACTTGGCGAACACTCCGAAATCACCTGCCGGGCATGCCGGAACCACCTCTCAGATATGCCAGAACCACGTGCCAATGACCCCGGAAGCACCTGCCGAGCACGCCGGAACCACCTGCTCGACTCGCCAGAACCACCTGCCGGACACGCAAAAATCACCTGCCGGCTACGCCACAACCAGTTGGGGAAGACTTCGGAATCACCTGCCGGGCTTGCAGGAACCACCTGCCGGTCATGCCAAAATCACCTGCCAACTACGCCAGTACCACTTGGCGGACACTGTGTAAACACCTGTTGGGCCGGCCAGAACCACATCTCAGACGTGCCAGAACCATATGCATGAGATGCTGGAACCACACCCTGAACAGACGGAAAACACCTGCCAGACCCGTCTGAACAACCTGCCGAGCACGCCGGAGCCACCTGCTCGACTCGCCGGAACCACCTACCTGATATGCCCAAATCACCAGCCGGGTATGCCAGAACCACTTGGTGGACACTCCGGAATCATCTGCAGGACATGCCGGAACCAGCTCTCAGACACACCAGAACCACGTGCCGGAGACGCCGGAATCACCTGCCGAGCATGCCGGAGCCACCTGCTCGACTCGCCAGAAACACCTGCCGGACATGCCAAAATCACCTGCCGGGTACGCCAGAACCACCTGGCGGACACTCCGAAATCACCTGTCGCGCATGCCGGAACCACCTCTCAGACGTGCCGGAAGCACGTGCCGGACACGCCGCAATCACCTACCGGACAGACCGGAACCACCTGCCGAGCACGCCGGAGCCACCTGTTCGACTGGCTGGAACCACCTGCCAGCTGCTATGCCAGAACCACCTGGGGGACAGTCCGGGATCACCTGCCAGCCATGGCGGAACCACCTCTCACACGTACCAGAACCACCTGCCGGAGAAGCTGGAAACACGTCCTGGACAGTCTGGAACCACCTGCCGGCCAAGCCTGAACCACCTGCCAAGCACAACGGAACAACCTGCCAGACACGCCAAAATCACCTGCGTGTTATGCCAGAACCACTTGGAGGACTCTCTGGGATGACCTGCCGGGCATGCCGGAACCACCTCTCAGACGTGCCAGAACCATGTGGCGGACAGTCCGGAATCACCTGTTGGGCATGCGCAACCACCTCTGAGACGTACCAGAACCACATGCCGTGCAGGCTGGAACCACATACCGGACAGACCGGAATCACCTTTTGGGCATGCCGGAACCACCTGTCAGATGTGCCAGAAACACGTGCCGGAGACGCCGGAAGCACCTGCCAAGCACGTCGGAACCACCTGCTCAACTCGCCTGAACCACCTGCCGGACATGCCAAAATCACCTGCCGACTATGCCAGAACCACTTGGCGAACACTCCGGAATCACTTGCCGGGCATGCAGGAACCACCTCTCAGATATGCCAGAACCCCGTGCCAATGACCCCGGAAGCACCAGCCGAGCACGCCGGAACCACCTGCTCAACTCGCCTGAACTACCTGCCGGACACGCCAAAATAACCTGCCCGCTACACCAGCACCACTTCGGGGACAAGCCGGAATCACGTGAGGTGCATGCCGGCACAGCCTCTCAGACTGAACCTCGTGCCGGACACCACAGAACCACCTGCCGGACAGACCGGAACCACCTGCCGGTCAGGCCGGAACCACCGGCTCGACCCGCCGGAACGACCGCTGGACATGCAAAATCACTTGCCGGCTACGCCGGAAACACTTGGCGAACACTCCGGAATCACCTGCCGGGCATGCCGGAACCACCTCTCAGATAAGCCAGAACCACGTGCCAATGACCCCGGAATCACCTGCCGAGCACGCCGGAACCACCTGCTCGACTCGCCAGAACCACCTGCCGGACACGCAAAAATCACCTGCCGGCTACGCCACAACCAGTTGGGGAACACTTCGGAATCACCTGCCGGGCTTGCTGGAACCACTTGCCGGTCATGCCAAAATCACCTGCCAACTACGCCAGTACCACTTGGCGGACACTGTGGAAACACCTGTCGGGCTGGCCGGAACCACATCTCACACGTTCCAGAACCATGTGCATGAGATGCTGGAACCACACCCCGAACAGACGGAATACACCTGCCAGACCCGTCTGAACAACCTGCCGAGCATGCCCGAGCCACTTGCTCGACTCGCCGGAACCACCTACCTGACATGCCCAAATCACCAGCCGGGTATGCCAGAACCACTTGGCGGACACTCCGGAATCATCTGCCGGACATGCCGGAACCAGCTCTCAGACACACCAGAACCACGTGCCGGAGACGCCGGAAGCACCTGCCGAGCATGCCGGAGCCACCTGTTCGACTCGCCAGAAACACCTGCCGGACATGCCAAAATCACCTGCCGGGTACGCCAGAACCACCTGGCGGACACTCCGAAATCTCCTGCCACGCATGCCGGAGCCACCTCTCAGACGTGCCGGAAGCACGTGCCAGACACGCCGGAAACACCTACCGGACAGACCGGAACCACCTGCCGAGCACGCCGGAGCCACCTGTTCGACTGGCTGGAACCACCTGCCAGACAGGCCAATATTAACTGCTGGCTATGCCAGAACCATCTGGGGGACAGTCCGGAATCACCTGCCAGCCATGGCGGAACCATCTCTCACACGTACCAGAACCACCAGCCGGAGAAGCTGGAAAGACGTCCAGGACAGACTGGAACCACGTGACGGCCATGCCTGAACCACCTGCCGAGCATGGCGGAACCACCTGCCGGACACGCCAAAATCACCTGCGGGCTACGCCAGAACCACTTGGACGACTCTCCGAAATGACCTGCCGGGCATGTTGGAACCACCTCTCAGACGTGCCAGAAGCACGTGGCGGACAGTCCGGAATCACCTGTTGGGCATACGCAACCACCTCTGAGACGTACCAGAACCACGTGCCGTGCACGCCGGAACCACCTACCGGACAGACCGGAATCAACTTTTGGGCATGCCGGAACCACCAGTCAGATGTGCCAGAAACACGTGCCGGAGACGCCGGAAGCACCTGCCGAGCACGTCGCAACCACCTGCTCAACTCGCCTGAACCACCTGCCGGACACGCCAAAATCACCTGCCCGCTACACCAGCACCACTTCGGGGACAAGCCGGAATCACGTGAGGGGCATGCCGGCACAGCCTCTCAGACTGAACCTCGTGCCGGACACCACAGAACCACCTGCCGGACAGACCGGAACCACCTGCCGGTCACGCCGGAACCACCGGCTCGACCCGCCGGAACGACCGCTGGACATGCAAAATCACCTTCCGGCTACGCCAGAAACACTTGGCGAACACTAGGAATCACCTGCCGGGCATGCCGGAACCACCTCTCAGATATGCCAGAACCACGTGCCAATGACCCCGGAAGCACCTGCCGAGCACGCCGGAACCACCTGCTCGACTCGCCAGAACCACCTGCCGGACACGCAAAAATCACCTGCCGGCTACGCCACAACCAGTTGAGGAACACTTCGGAATCACCTGCCGGGCTTGCTGGAACCACCTGCCGGTCATGCCAAAATCACCTGCCAACTACGCCAGTACCACTTGGCGGACACTGTGGAAACACCTGTCGGGCCGGCCGGAACCACATCTCAGACGTGCCAGAACCATGTGCATGAGATGCTGGAACCACACCCCGAACAGACGGAAAACACCTGCCAGACCCGTCTGAACAACCTACCGAGCACGCCGGAGCCACCTGCTCGACTCGCCGGAACCACCTACCTGACATGTCCAAATCACCAGCCGGGTATGCCAGAACCACTTGGCGGACACTCCGGAATCATCTGCCGGACATGCCGGAACCAGCTCTCAGACACACCAGAACCACGTGCCGGAGACGCCGGAAGCACCTGCCGAGCATGCCGGAGCCACCTGCTCGACTCGCCAGAAACACCTGCCGGACACGCCAAAATCACCTGCCGGGTACGCCAGAACCACCTGGCGGACACTCCGAAATCACCTGCCGCGCATGCCGGAACCACCTCTCAGACGTGCCGGAAGCACGTGCCGGACACGCCGGAATCACCTAGCGGACAGACCGGAACCACCTGCCGAGCACGCCGGAGCCACCTGTTCGACTGGCTGGAACCACCTGCCGGACAGGCCAATATTAACTGCTGGCTATGCCAGAACCACCTGGGGGACAGTCCGGGATCACCTGCCAGCCATGGCGGAACCACCTCTCACACGTACCAGAACCACCTGCCGGAGAAGCTGGAAACACGTCCTGGACAGTCTGGAACCACCTGCCGGCCAAGCCTGAACCACCTGCCAAGCACAACGGAACAACCTGCCAGACACGCCAAAATCACCTGCGTGTTATGCCAGAACCACTTGGAGGACTCTCTGGGATGACCTGCCGGGCATGCCGGAACCACCTCTCAGACGTGCCAGAACCATGTGGCGGACAGTCCGGAATCACCTGTTGGGCATGCGCAACCACCTCTGAGACGTACCAGAACCACATGCCGTGCAGGCTGGAACCACCTACCGGACAGACCGGAATCACCTTTCGGGCATGCCGGAACCACCTGTCAGATGTGCCAGAAACACGTGCCGGAGACGCCGGAAGCACCTGCCAAGCACGTTGTAACCACCTGCTCAACTCGCATGAACCACCTGCCGGACATGCCAAAATCACCTGCCGACTATGCCAGAACCACTTGGCGAACACTCCAGAAACACTTGCCGGGCATGCAGGAACCACCTCTCAGACATGCCAGAACCCCGTGCCAATGACCCCGGAAGCACCAGCCGAGCACGCCAGAACCACCTGCTCAACTCGCCTGAACCACCTGCCGGACATGCCAAAATCACCTGCCGACTATGCCAGAACCACTTGGCGAACACTCCGGAATCACTTGCCGGGCATGCAGGAACCAGCTCTCAGACACACCAGAACCACGTGCCGGAGATGCTGGAAGCACCTGCCGAGGATGCCGGAGCCACCTGCTCGACTCGCCAGAAACACCTGCCGGACACGCCAAAATCACCTGCCGGGTACGCCAGAACCACCTGGCGGACACTCCGAAATCACCTGCCGCGCATGCCAGAACCACCTCTCAGATGTGCCGGAAGCACGTGCCGGACACGCCGGAATCACCTAGCGGACAGACCGGAACCACCTGCCGAGCACGCCGGAGCCACCTGTTCGACTGGCTGGAACCACCTGCCGGACAGGCCAATATTAACTGCTGGCTATGCCAGAACCACCTGGGGGACAGTCCGGGATCATCTGCCAGCCATGGCGGAACCACCTCTCACACGTACCAGAACCACCTGCCGGAGAAGCTGGAAACACGTCCTGGACAGTCTGGAACCACCTGCCGGCCAAGCCTGAACCACCTGCCAAGCACAACGGAACAACCTGCCAGACACGCCAAAATCACCTGCGTGTTATGCCAGAACCACTTGGAGGACTCTCTGGGATGACCTGCCGGGCATGCCGGAACCACCTCTCAGACGTGCCAGAACCATGTGGCGGACAGTCCGGAATCACCTGTTGGGCATGCGCAACCACCTCTGAGACGTACCAGAACCACATGCCGTGCAGGCTGGAACCACCTACCGGAGAGACCGGAATCACCTTTCGGGCATGCCGGAACCACCTGTCAGATGTGCCAGAAACACGTGCCGGAGACGCCGGAAGCACCTGCCAAGCACGTTGGAACCACCTGCTCAACTCGCCTGAACCACCTGCCGACTATGCCAGAACCACTTGGCGAACACTCCGGAATCACTTGCCGGGCATGCAGGAACCACCTCTCAGACATGCCAGAACCCCGTGCCAATGACACCAGCACCACTTCGGGGACAAGCCGCAATCACGTGAGGGGCATGCCGGCACAGCCTCTCAGGCTGAACCTCGTGCCTGACACCACAGAACCACCTGACGGACAGACCGGAACCACCTGCCGGACACGCCGGAACCACCGGCTCGACCCGCCGGAACGACCGCTGGACATGCAAAATCACCTGCCGGCTACGCTGGAAACACTTGGCGAACACTCCGGAATCACCTGCCGGGCATGCCGGAACCAACTCTCAGATATGCCAGAACCACGTGCCAATGACCCTGGAAGCACCTGCCGAGCACGCCAGAACCAGCTGCTCGACTCGCCAGAACCACCTGCCGGACACGCAAAAATCACCTGCCAGCTACGCCACAACCAGTTGGGGAACACTTCGGAATCACCTGCCGGCCTTGCAGGAACCACCTGCCGGTCATGCCAAAATCACCTGCCAACTACGCCAGTACCACTTGGCAGACACTGTGGAAACACCTGTCAGGCCGGCCGGAACCACATCTCAGACGTGCCAGAACCATGTGCATGAGATGCTGTAACCACACCCCGAACAGACGGAAAACACCTGCCAGACCCGTCTGAACAACCTGCCGAGCACGCCGGAGCCACCTGCTCGACTCGCCGGAACCACCTACCTGACATGCCCAAATCACCAGCCGGGTATGCCAGAACCACTTGGCGGACACTCCGGAATCATCTGCCGGACATGCCGGAACCAGCTCTCAGACACACCAGAACCACGTGCCGAGACGCCGGAAGCACCTGCCGAGCATGCCGGAGCCACCTGCTCGACTCGCCAGAAACACCTGCCGGACACGCCAAAATCACCTGCCGGGTACGCCAGAACCACCTGGCGAACACTCCGAAATCACCTGTCGCGCATGCCGGAACCACCTCTCAGACGTGCCGGAAGCACATGCCGGACACGCCGGAATCACCTAGCGGACAGACCGGAACCACCTGCCGAGCACGCCGGAGCCACCTGTTCGACTGGCTGGAACCACCTGCCGGACAGGCCAATATTAACTGCTGGCTATGCCAGAACCACCTGGGGGACAGTCCGGGATCACCTGCCAGCCATGGCGGAACCACCTCTCAGACGTACCAGAACCACCTGCCGGAGAAGCTGGAAACACGTCCTGGACAGTCTGGAACCACCTGCCGGCCAAGCCTGAACCACCTGCCAAGCACAACGGAACAACCTGCCAGACACGCCAAAATCACCTGCGTGTTATGCCAGAACCACTTGGAGGACTCTCTGGGATGACCTGCCGGGCATGCCGGAACCACCTCTCAGACGTGCCAGAACCATGTGGCGGACCGTCCGGAATCACCTGTTGGGCATGCGCAACCACCTCTGAGACGTACCAGAACCACATGCCGTGCAGGCTGGAACCACCTACCGGACAGACCGGAATCACCTTTCGGGCATGCCGGAACCACCTGTCAGATGTGCCAGAAACACGTGCCGGAGACGCCGGAAGCACCTGCCAAGCACGTTGGAACCACCTGCTCAACTCGCCTGAACCACCTGCCGGACATGCCAAAATCACCTGCCGACTATGCCAGAACCACTTGGCGAACACTCGGGAATCACTTGCCGGGCATGCAGGAACCACCTCTCAGACATGCCAGAACCCCGTGCCAATGACCCCGGAAGCACCAGCCGAGCACGCCGGAACCACTTGCTCAACTCGCCTGAACCACCTGCCGGACATGCCAAAATCACCTGCCGACTATGCCAGAACCACTTGGCGAACACTCCGGAATCACTTGCCGGGCATGCAGGAACCAGCTCTCAGACACACCAGAACCACGTGCCGGAGATGCTGGAAGCACCTGCCGAGGATGCCGGAGCCACCTGCTCGACTCGCCAGAAACACCTGCCGGACACGCCAAAATCACCTGCCGGGTACCCCAGAACCACCTGGCGGACACTCCGAAATCACCTGCCGCGCATGCCAGAACCACCTCTCAGATGTGCCGGAAGCACGTGCCGGACACGCCGGAATCACCTAGCGGACAGGCCGGAACCACCTGCCGAGCACGCCGGAGCCACCTGTTCGACTGGCTGGAACCACCTGCCGGACAGGCCAATATTAACTGCTGGCTATGCCAGAACCACCTGGGGGACAGTCCGGGATCACCTGCCAGCCATGGCGGAACCACCTCTCACACGTACCAGAACCACCTGCCGGAGAAGCTGGAAACACGTCCTGGACAGTCTGGAACCACCTGCCGGCCAAGCCTGAACCACCTGCCAAGCACAACGGAACAACCTGCCAGACACGCCAAAATCACCTGCGTGTTATGCCAGAACCACTTGGAGGACTCTCTGGGATGACCTGCCGGGCATGCCGGAACCACCTCTCAGACGTGCCAGAACCATGTGGCGGACAGTCCGGAATCACCTGTTGGGCATGCGCAACCACCTCTGAGACGTACCAGAACCACATGCCGTGCAGGCTGGAACCACCTACCGGAGAGACCGGAATCACCTTTCGGGCATGCCGGAACCACCTGTCAGATGTGCCAGAAACACGTGCCGGAGACGCCGGAAGCACCTGCCAAGCACGTTGGAACCACCTGCTCAACTCGCCTGAACCACCTGCCGACTATGCCAGAACCACTTGGCGAACACTCCGGAATCACTTGCCGGGCATGCAGGAACCACCTCTCAGACATGCCAGAACCCCGTGCCAATGACACCAGCACCACTTCGGGGACAAGCCGCAATCACGTGAGGGGCATGCCGGCACAGCCTCTCAGACTGAACCTCGTGCCTGACACCACAGAACCACCTGACGGAGAGACCGGAACCACCTGCCGGACACGCCGGAACCACCGGCTCGACCCGCCGGAACGACCGCTGGACATGCAAAATCACCTGCCGGCTACGCTGGAAACACTTGGCGAACACTCCGGAATCACCTGCCGGGCATGCCGGAACCAACTCTCAGATATGCCAGAACCACGTGCCAATGACCCTGGAAGCACCTGCCGAGCACGCCGGAACCAGCTGCTCGACTCGCCAGAACCACCTGCCGGACACGCAAAAATCACCTGCCAGCTACGCCACAACCAGTTGGGGAACACTTCGGAATCACCTGCCGGCCTTGCAGGAACCACCTGCCGGTCATGCCAAAATCACCTGCCAACTACGCCAGTACCACTTGGCAGACACTGTGGAAACACCTGTCAGGCCGGCCGGAACCACATCTCAGACGTGCCAGAACCATGTGCATGAGATGCTGTAACCACACCCCGAACAGACGGAAAACACCTGCCAGACCCGTCTGAACAACCTGCCGAGCACGCCGGAGCCACCTGCTCGACTCGCCGGAACCACCTACCTGACATGCCCAAATCACCAGCCGGGTATGCCAGAACCACTTGGCGGACACTCCGGAATCATCTGCCGGACATGCCGGAACCAGCTCTCAGACACACCAGAACCACGTGCCGAGACGCCGGAAGCACCTGCCGAGCATGCCGGAGCCACCTGCTCGACTCGCCAGAAACACCTGCCGGACACGCCAAAATCACCTGCCGGGTACGCCAGAACCACCTGGCGAACACTCCGAAATCACCTGTCGCGCATGCCGGAACCACCTCTCAGACGTGCCGGAAGCACATGCCGGACACGCCGGAATCACCTAGCGGTCAGACCGGAACCACCTTCCGAGCACGCCGGAGCCACCTGTTCGACTGGCTGGAACCACCTGCCGGACAGGCCAATATTAACTGCTGGCTATGCCAGAACCACCTGGGGGACAGTCCGGGATCACCTGCCAGCCATGGCGGAACCACCTCTCACACGTACCAGAACCACCTGCCGGAGAAGCTGGAAACACGTCCTGGACAGTCTGGAACCACCTGCCGGCCAAGCCTGAACCACCTGCCAAGCACAACGGAACAACCTGCCAGACACGCCAAAATCACCTGCGTGTTATGCCAGAACCACTTGGAGGACTCTCTGGGATGACCTGCCGGGCATGCCGGAACCACCTCTCAGACGTGCCAGAACCATGTGGCGGACCGTCCGGAATCACCTGTTGGGCATGCGCAACCACCTCTGAGACGTACCAGAACCACATGCCGTGCAGGCTGGAACCACCTACCGGACAGACCGGAATCACCTTTCGGGCATGCCGGAACCACCTGTCAGATGTGCCAGAAACACGTGCCGGAGACGCCGGAAGCACCTGCCAAGCACGTTGGAACCACCTGCTCAACTCGCCTGAACCACCTGCCGGACATGCCAAAATCACCTGCCGACTATGCCAGAACCACTTGGCGAACACTCGGGAATCACTTGCCGGGCATGCAGGAACCACCTCTCAGACATGCCAGAACCCCGTGCCAATGACCCCGGAAGCACCAGCTGAGCACGCCGGAACCACCTGCTCAACTCGCCTGAACCACCTGCCGGACACGCGAAAATCACCTGCCCGCTACACCAGCACCACTTCGGGGACAAGCCGGAATCACGTGAGGGGCATGCCGGCACAGCCTCTCAGACTGAACCTCGTGCCGGACACCACAGAACCACCTGCCGGACAGACCGGAACCACCTGCCGGACACGCCGGAACCACCGGCTCGACCCGCCGGAACGAACGCTGGACATGCAAAATCACCTGCCGGCTACGCCGGAAACACTTGGCGAACACTCCGGAATCACCTGCCGGGCATGCCGGAACCACCTCTCAGATATGCCAGAACCACGTGCCAATGACCCCGGAAGCACCTGCCGAGCACGCCAGAACCATCTGCTCGACTCGCCAGAACCACCTGCCGGACACGCAAAAATCACCTGCCGGCTACGCCACAACCAGTTGGGGAACACTTCGGAATCACCTGCCGGGCTTGCTGGAACCACCTGCCGGTCATGCCAAAATCACCTGCCAACTACGCCAGGACCACTTGGCGGACACTGTGGAAACACCTGTCGGGCCGGCCGGAACCACATCTCAGACGTGCCAGAACCATGTGCATGAGATGCTGGAACCACACCCCGAACAGACGGAACACACCTGCCAGACCCGTCTGAACAACCTGCCGAGCACGCCGGAGCCACCTGCTCGACTCGCCGGAACCACCTACCTGACATGCCCAAATCACCAGCCGGGTATGCCAGAACCACTTGGCGGACACTCCGGAATCATCTGCCGGACATGCCGGAACCAGCTCTCAGACACACCAGAACCACGTGCCGGAGACGCCGGAAGCACCTGCCGAGCATGCCGGAGCCACCTGCTCGACTCGCCAGAAACACCTGCCGGACACGCCAAAATCACCTGCCGGGTACGCCAGAACCACCTGGCGGACACTCCGAAATCACCTGTCGCGCATGCCAGAACCACCTCTCAGACGTGCCGGAAGCACGTGCCGGACACGCCGGAATCACCTAGCGGACAGACCGGAACCACCTGCCGAGCACGCCGGAGCCACCTGTTCGACTGGCTGGAACCACCTGCCGGACAGGCCAATATTAACTGCTGGCTATGCCAGAACCACCTGGGGGACAGTCCGGGATCACCTGCCAGCCATGGCGGAACCACCTCTCACACGTACCAGAACCACCTGCCGGAGAAGCTGGAAACACGTCCTGGACAGTCTGGAACCACCTGCCGGCCAAGCCTGAACCACCTGCCAAGCACAACGGAACAACCTGCCAGACACGCCAAAATCACCTGCGTGTTATGCCAGAACCACTTGGAGGACTCTCTGGGATGACTTGCCGGGCATGCCGGAACCACCTCTCAGACGTGCCAGAACCATGTGGCGGACAGTCCGGAATCACCTGTTGGGCATGCGCAACCACCTCTGAGACGTACCAGAACCACATGCTGTGCAGGCTGGAACCACCTACCGGACAGACCGGAATCACCTTTCGGGCATGCCGGAACCACCTGTCAGATGTGCCAGAAACACGTGCCGGAGACGCCGGAAGCACCTGCCAAGCACGTTGGAACCACCTGCTCAACTCGCCTGAACCACCTGCCGGACATGCCAAAATCACCTGCCGACTATGCCAGAACCACTTGGCGAACACTCCGGAATCACTTGCCGGGCATGCAGGAACCACCTCTCAGACATGCCAGAACCCCCTGCCAATGACCCCGGAAGCACCAGCCGAGCACGCCGGAACCACCTGCTCGACTCGCCTGATCCACCTGCCGGACACACCAAAATCAGCTGCCCGCTACACCAGCACCACTTCGGGGACAAGCCGGAATCACGTGAGGGGCATGCCGGCACAGCCTCTCAGACTGAACCTCGTGCCGGACACCACAGAACCACCTGACGGACAGACCGGAACCACCTGCCGGACACGCCGGAACCACCGGCTCGACCCGCCGGAACGACCGCTGGACATGCAAAATCACCTGCCGGCTACGCTGGAAACACTTGGCGAACACTCCGGAATCACCTGCCGGGCATGCCGGAACCAACTCTCAGATATGCCAGAACCACGTGCCAATGACCCTGGAAGCACCTGCCGAGCACGCCGGAACCAGCTGCTCGACTCGCCAGAACCACCTGCCGGACACGCAAAAATCACCTGCCAGCTACGCCACAACCAGTTGGGGAACACTTCGGAATCACCTGCCGGCCTTGCAGGAACCACCTGCCGGTCATGCCAAAATCACCTGCCAACTACGCCAGTACCACTTGGCAGACACTGTGGAAACACCTGTCAGGCCGGCCGGAACCACATCTCAGACGTGCCAGAACCATGTGCATGAGATGCTGTAACCACACCCCGAACAGACGGAAAACACCTGCCAGACCCGTCTGAACAACCTGCCGAGCACGCCGGAGCCACCTGCTCGACTCGCCGGAACCACCTACCTGACATGCCCAAATCACCAGCCGGGTATGCCAGAACCACTTGGCGGACACTCCGGAATCATCTGCCGGACATGCCGGAACCAGCTCTCAGACACACCAGAACCACGTGCCGAGACGCCGGAAGCACCTGCCGAGCATGCCGGAGCCACCTGCTCGACTCGCCAGAAACACCTGCCGGACACGCCAAAATCACCTGCCGGGTACGCCAGAACCACCTGGCGAACACTCCGAAATCACCTGTCGCGCATGCCGGAACCACCTCTCAGACGTGCCGGAAGCACATGCCGGACACGCCGGAATCACCTAGCGGTCAGACCGGAACCACCTTCCGAGCACGCCGGAGCCACCTGTTCGACTGGCTGGAACCACCTGCCGGACAGGCCAATATTAACTGCTGGCTATGCCAGAACCACCTGGGGGACAGTCCGGGATCACCTGCCAGCCATGGCGGAACCACCTCTCACACGTACCAGAACCACCTGCCGGAGAAGCTGGAAACACGTCCTGGACAGTCTGGAACCACCTGCCGGCCAAGCCTGAACCACCTGCCAAGCACAACGGAACAACCTGCCAGACACGCCAAAATCACCTGCGTGTTATGCCAGAACCACTTGGAGGACTCTCTGGGATGACCTGCCGGGCATGCCGGAACCACCTCTCAGACGTGCCAGAACCATGTGGCGGACCGTCCGGAATCACCTGTTGGGCATGCGCAACCACCTCTGAGACGTACCAGAACCACATGCCGTGCAGGCTGGAACCACCTACCGGACAGACCGGAATCACCTTTCGGGCATGCCGGAACCACCTGTCAGATGTGCCAGAAACACGTGCCGGAGACGCCGGAAGCACCTGCCAAGCACGTTGGAACCACCTGCTCAACTCGCCTGAACCACCTGCCGGACATGCCAAAATCACCTGCCGACTATGCCAGAACCACTTGGCGAACACTCGGGAATCACTTGCCGGGCATGCAGGAACCACCTCTCAGACATGCCAGAACCCCGTGCCAATGACCCCGGAAGCACCAGCTGAGCACGCCGGAACCACCTGCTCAACTCGCCTGAACCACCTGCCGGACACGCGAAAATCACCTGCCCGCTACACCAGCACCACTTCGGGGACAAGCCGGAATCACGTGAGGGGCATGCCGGCACAGCCTCTCAGACTGAACCTCGTGCCGGACACCACAGAACCACCTGCCGGACAGACCGGAACCACCTGCCGGACACGCCGGAACCACCGGCTCGACCCGCCGGAACGAACGCTGGACATGCAAAATCACCTGCCGGCTACGCCGGAAACACTTGGCGAACACTCCGGAATCACCTGCCGGGCATGCCGGAACCACCTCTCAGATATGCCAGAACCACGTGCCAATGACCCCGGAAGCACCTGCCGAGCACGCCAGAACCATCTGCTCGACTCGCCAGAACCACCTGCCGGACACGCAAAAATCACCTGCCGGCTACGCCACAACCAGTTGGGGAACACTTCGGAATCACCTGCCGGGCTTGCTGGAACCACCTGCCGGTCATGCCAAAATCACCTGCCAACTACGCCAGGACCACTTGGCGGACACTGTGGAAACACCTGTCGGGCCGGCCGGAACCACATCTCAGACGTGCCAGAACCATGTGCATGAGATGCTGGAACCACACCCCGAACAGACGGAACACACCTGCCAGACCCGTCTGAACAACCTGCCGAGCACGCCGGAGCCACCTGCTCGACTCGCCGGAACCACCTACCTGACATGCCCAAATCACCAGCCGGGTATGCCAGAACCACTTGGCGGACACTCCGGAATCATCTGCCGGACATGCCGGAACCAGCTCTCAGACACACCAGAACCACGTGCCGGAGACGCCGGAAGCACCTGCCGAGCATGCCGGAGCCACCTGCTCGACTCGCCAGAAACACCTGCCGGACACGCCAAAATCACCTGCCGGGTACGCCAGAACCACCTGGCGGACACTCCGAAATCACCTGTCGCGCATGCCAGAACCACCTCTCAGACGTGCCGGAAGCACGTGCCGGACACGCCGGAATCACCTAGCGGACAGACCGGAACCACCTGCCGAGCACGCCGGAGCCACCTGTTCGACTGGCTGGAACCACCTGCCGGACAGGCCAATATTAACTGCTGGCTATGCCAGAACCACCTGGGGGACAGTCCGGGATCACCTGCCAGCCATGGCGGAACCACCTCTCACACGTACCAGAACCACCTGCCGGAGAAGCTGGAAACACGTCCTGGACAGTCTGGAACCACCTGCCGGCCAAGCCTGAACCACCTGCCAAGCACAACGGAACAACCTGCCAGACACGCCAAAATCACCTGCGTGTTATGCCAGAACCACTTGGAGGACTCTCTGGGATGACTTGCCGGGCATGCCGGAACCACCTCTCAGACGTGCCAGAACCATGTGGCGGACAGTCCGGAATCACCTGTTGGGCATGCGCAACCACCTCTGAGACGTACCAGAACCACATGCTGTGCAGGCTGGAACCACCTACCGGACAGACCGGAATCACCTTTCGGGCATGCCGGAACCACCTGTCAGATGTGCCAGAAACACGTGCCGGAGACGCCGGAAGCACCTGCCAAGCACGTTGGAACCACCTGCTCAACTCGCCTGAACCACCTGCCGGACATGCCAAAATCACCTGCCGACTATGCCAGAACCACTTGGCGAACACTCCGGAATCACTTGCCGGGCATGCAGGAACCACCTCTCAGACATGCCAGAACCCCCTGCCAATGACCCCGGAAGCACCAGCCGAGCACGCCGGAACCACCTGCTCGACTCGCCTGATCCACCTGCCGGACACACCAAAATCAGCTGCCCGCTACACCAGCACCACTTCGGGGACAAGCCGGAATCACGTGAGGGGCATGCCGGCACAGCCTCTCAGACTGAACCTCGTGCCGGACACCACAGAACCACCTGACGGACAGACCGGAACCACCTGCCGGACACGCCGGAACCACCGGCTCGACCCGCCGGAACGACCGCTGGACATGCAAAATCACCTGCCGGCTACGCTGGAAACACTTGGCGAACACTCCGGAATCACCTGCCGGGCATGCCGGAACCAACTCTCAGATATGCCAGAACCACGTGCCAATGACCCCGGAAGCACCTGCCGAGCACGCCGGAACCACCTGCTCGACTCGCCAGAACCACCTGTCGGACACGCAAAAATCACCTGCCGGCTACGCCACAACCAGTTGGGGAACACTTCGGAATCACCTGCCGGCCTTGCAGGAACCACCTGCCGGTCATGCCAAAATCACCTGCCAACTACGCCAGTACCACTTGGCGGACACTGTGGAAACACCTGTCGGGCCGGCCGGAACCACATCTCAGACGTGCCAGAACCATGTGCATGAGATGCTGGAACCACACCCCGAACAGACGGAAAACACCTGCCAGACCCGTCTGAACAACCTGCCGAGCACGCCGGAGCCACCTGCTCGACTCGCCGGAACCACCTACCTGACATGCCCAAATCACCAGCCGGGTATGCCAGAACCACTTGGCGGACACTCCGGAATCATCTGCCGGACATGCCGGAACCAGCTCTCAGACACACCAGAACCACGTGCCGGAGACGCCGGAAGCACCTGCCGAGCATGCCGGAGCCACCTGCTCGACTCGCCAGAAACACCTGCCGGACACGCCAAAATCACCTGCCGGGTACCCCAGAACCACCTGGCGGACACTCCGAAATCACCTGTCGCGCATGCCGGAACCACCTCTCTGACGTGCCGGAAGCACGTGCCGGACACGCCGGAATCACCTAGCGGACAAACCGGAACCACCTGCCGAGCACGCCGGAGCCACCTGTTCGACTGGCTGGAACCACCTGCCGGACAGGCCAATATTAACTGCTGGCTATGCCAGAACCACCTGGGGGACAGTCCGGGATCACCTGCCAGCCATGGCGGAACCACCTCTCACACGTACCAGAACCACCTGCCGGAGAAGCTGGAAACACGTCCTGGACAGTCTGGAACCACCTGCCGGCCAAGCCTGAACCACCTGCCAAGCACAACGGAACAACCTGCCAGACACGCCAAAATCACCTGCGTGTTATGCCAGAACCACTTGGAGGACTCTCTGGGATGACCTGCCGGGCATGCCGGAACCACCTCTCAGACGTGCCAGAACCATGTGGCGGACCGTCCGGAATCACCTGTTGGGCATGCGCAACCACCTCTGAGACGTACCAGAACCACATGACGTGCAGGCTGGAACCACCTACCGGACAGACCGGAATCACCTTTCGGGCATGCCGGAACCACCTGTCAGATGTGCCAGAAACACGTGCCGGAGACGCCGGAAGCACCTGCCAAGCACGTTGGAACCACCTGCTCAACTCGCCTGAGCCACCTGCCGGACATGCCAAAATCACCTGCCGACTATGCCAGAACCACTTGGCGAACACTCCGGAATCACTTGCCGGGCATGCAGGAACCACCTCTCAGACATGCCAGAACCCCCTGCCAATGACCCCGGAAGCACCAGCCGAGCACGCCGGAACCACCTGCTCGACTCGCCTGATCCACCTGCCGGACACGCCAAAATCAGCTGCCCGCTACACCAGCACCACTTCGGGGACAAGCCGGAATCACGTGAGGGGCATGCCGGCACAGCCTCTCAGACTGGACCTCGTGCCGGACACCACAGAACCACCTGCTGGACAGACCGGAACCACCTGCCGGACACGCCGGAACCACCGGCTCGACCCGCCGGAACGACCGCTGGACATGCAAAATCACCTGCCGGCTACGCTGGAAACACTTGGCGAACACTCCGGAATCACCTGCCGGGCATGCCGGAACCAACTCTCAGATATGCCAGAACCACGTGCCAATGACCCCGGAAGCACCTGCCGAGCACGCCGGAACCACCTGCTCGACTCGCCAGAACCACCTGCCGGACACGCAAAAATCACCTGCCGGCTACGCCACAACCAGTTGGGGAACACTTCGGAATCACCTGCCGGCCTTGCAGGAACCACCTGCCGGTCATGCCAAAATCACCTGCCAACTACGCCAGTACCACTTGGCGGACACTGTGGAAACACCTGTCGGGCCGGCCGGAACCACATCTCAGACGTGCCAGAACCATGTGCATGAGATGCTGGAACCACACCCCGGACAGACGGAAAACACCTGCCAGACCCGTCTGAACAACCTGCCGAGCACGCCGGAGCCACCTGCTCGACTCGCCGGAACCACCTACCTGACATGCCCAAATCACCAGCCGGGTATGCCAGAACCACTTGGCGGACACTCCGGAATCATCTGCCGGACATGCCGGAACCAGCTCTCAGACACACCAGAACCACGTGCCGGAGACGCCGGAAGCACCTGCCGAGCATGCCGGAGCCACCTGCTCAACTCGCAAGAAACACCTGCCGGACACGCCAAAATCACCTGCCGGGTACGCCAGAACCACCTGGCGGACACTCCGAAATCACCTGTCGCGCATGCCGGAACCACCTCTCAGACGTGCCGGAAGCACGTGCCGGTCACGCCGGAATCACATAGCGGACAGACCGGAACCACCTGCCGAGCACGCCGGAGCCACCTGTTCGACTGGCTGGAACCACCTGCCGGACAGGCCAATATTAACTGCTGGCTATGCCAGAACCACCTGGGGGACAGTCCGGGATCACCTGCCAGCCATGGCGGAACCACCTCTCACACGTACCAGAACCACCTGCCGGAGAAGCTGGAAACACGTCCTGGACAGTCTGGAACCACCTGCCGGCCAAGCCTGAACCACCTGCCAAGCACAACGGAACAACCTGCCAGACACGCCAAAATCACCTGCGTGTTATGCCAGAACCACTTGGAGGACTCTCTGGGATGACCTGCCGGGCATGCCGGAACCACCTCTCAGACGTGCCAGAACCATGTGGCGGACAGTCCGGAATCACCTGTTGGGCATGCGCAACCACCTCTGAGACGTACCAGAACCACATGCCGTGCAGGCTGGAACCACCTACCGGACAGACCGGAATCACCTTTCGGGCATGCCGGAACCACCTGTCAGATGTGCCAGAAACACGTGCCGGAGACGCCGGAAGCACCTGCCAAGCACGTTGGAACCACCTGCTCAACTCGCCTGAACCACCTGCCGGACATGCCAAAATCACCTGCCGACTATGCCAGAACCACTTGGCGAACACTCGGGAATCACTTGCCGGGCATGCAGGAACCACCTCTCAGACATGCCAGAACCCCGTGCCAATGACCCCGGAAGCACCAGCCGAGCACGCCGGAACCACCTGCTCAACTCGCCTGAACCACCTGCCGGACACGCCGGAACCACCGGCTCGACCCGCCGGAACGACCGCTGGACATGCAAAATCACCTGCCGGCTACGCCGGAAACACTTGGCGAACACTCCGGAATCACCTGCCGGGCATGCCGGAACCACCTCTCAGATATGCCAGAACCACGTGCCAATGACCCCGGAAGCACCTGCCGAGCACGCCAGAACCACCTGCTCGACTCGCCAGAACCACCTGCCGGACACGCAAAAATCACCTGCCGGCTACGCGACAACCAGTTGGGGAACACTTCGGAATCACCTGCCGGGCTTGCTGGAACCACCTGCCGGTCATGCCAAAATCACCTGCCAACTACGCCAGTACCACTTGGCGGACACTGTGGAAACACCTGTCGGGCCGGCCGGAACCACATCTCAGACGTGCCAGAACCATGTGCATGAGATGCTGGAACCACACCCCGAACAGACGGAACACACCTGCCAGACCCGTCTGAACAACCTGCTGAGCACGCCGGAGCCACCTGCTCGACTCGCCGGAACCACCTACCTGACATGCCCAAATCACCAGCCGGGTATGCCAGAACCACTTGGCGGACACTCCGGAATCGTCTGCCGGACATGCCGGAACCAGCTCTCAGACACACCAGAACCACGTGCCGGAGACGCCGGAAGCACCTGCCGAGCATGCCGGAGCCACCTGCTCGACTCGCCAGAAACACCTGCCGGAGACGCCAAAATCAGCTGCCGGGTACGCCAGAACCACCTGGCGGACACTCCGAAATCACCTGCCGCGCATGCCAGAACCACCTCTCAGACGTGCCGGAAGCACGTGCCGGACACGCCGGAATCACCTACCGGACAGACCGGAACCACCTGCCGAGCACGCCGGAGCCACCTGTTCGACTGGCTGGAACCACCTGCCGGACAGGCCAATATTAACTGCTGGCTATGCCAGAACCACCTGGGGGACGGTCCGGGATCACCTGCCAGCCATGGCGGAACCACCTCTCACACGTACCAGAACCACCTGCCGGAGAAGCTGGAAACACGTCCTGGACAGTCTGGAACCACCTGCCGGCCAAGCCTGAACCACCTGCCAAGCACAACGGAACAACCTGCCAGACACGCCAAAATCACCTGCGTGTTATGCCAGAACCACTTGGAGGACTCTCTGGGATGACCTGCCGGGCATGCCGGAACCACCTCTCAGACGTGCCAGAACCATGTGGCGGACAGTCCGGAATCACCTGTTGGGCATGCGCAACCACCTCTGAGACGTACCAGAACCACATGCCGTGCAGGCTGGAACCACCTACCGGACAGACCGGAATCACCTTTCGGGCATGCCGGAACCACCTGTCAGATGTGCCAGAAACACGTGCCGGAGACGCCGGAAGCACCTGCCAAGCACGTTGGAACCACCTGCTCAAATCGCCTGAACCACCTGCCGGACATGCCAAAATCACCTGCCGACTATGCCAGAACCACTTGGCGAACACTCCGGAATCACTTGCCGGGCATGCAGGAACCACCTCTCAGACATGCCAGAACCCCGTGCCAATGACCCCGGAAGCACCAGCCGAGCACGCCGGAACCACCTGCTCGACTCGCCAGAACCACCTGCCGATCACGCAAAATTCACCTGCCGGCTACGCCACAACCAGTTGGTGAACACTTTGGAATCACCTGCCAGGCTTGCTGGAACCACCTGCCAGTCATGCCAAAATCACCTGCCAACTACGCCAGAACCGCTTGGCGGACACTGCGGAAACACCTGTCGGGCCGGCTGGAACCACATCTCAGATGTGCCAGAAACGTGTTCATGAGATGCTGGAACCACACCCCGAACAGACGGATACCACCTGCCAGAACCGCCTGAACCACCTGCTGAGCACGCCGGAACCACCTGCTCGACTCACCGGTACCACCTCCCTGACACGCCAAAATCACCTGCTGGGTATGCCAGAACCACTTGGCGGACACTCCGGAATCATCTGCCGGACATGCCGGAACCAGCTCTCAGACACACCAGAACCAAGTGCCGGAGACGCCGGAAGCACCTGCCGAGCATGCCGGAGCCACCTGCTCGACTCGCCAGAAACACCTGCCGCACACACCAAAATCACCTGCCGGGTATGCCAAAACCACCTGGCGGACACTACGGAATCACCTGCCGCGCATGCCGGAACCACCTCTCAGACGTGCCGGAAGCACGTGCCGGACACGCCGGAAACACCTAACGGACAGACCGGAACCACCTGCCAAGAACGCCGGAGCCACCTGTTCGACTCGCTGGAACCACCTGCCGGACAGGCCAATATCAACTGCTGGCTATGCCAGAACCACCTGGGGGACAGTCCGGGATCACCTGCCAGCCATGGCGGAACCACCTCTCAGACGTACCAGAACCACCTGCCGGAGAAGCTGGAAACACGTTCTGGACAGACTGGAACCACGTGACGGCCATGCCTGAACCACCTGCCGAGCACGGTCGAACCACCTGCCGGACACGCCAAAATCACCTGCGGGCTACGCCAGAACCACTTGGACGACTCTCAGAAATGACCTGCCGGGCATGTTGGAACCACCTCTCAGACGTGCCAGAAGCACGTGGCGGACAGTCCGGAATCACCTGTTGGGCATACGCAACCACCTCTGAGACGTACCAGAACCACGTGCCGTGCACGCCGGAACCACCTACCGGACAGACCGGAATCAACTTTTGGGCATGCCGGAACCACCAGTCAGATGTGCCAGAAACACGTGCCGGAGATGCCGGAAGCACCTGCCGAGCACGTCGCAAGCACCTGCTCAACTCGCCTGAACCACCTGCCGGACACGCCAAAATCACCTGCCCGCTACACCAGCACCACTTCGGGGACAAGCCGGAATCACGTGAGGTGCATGCCGGCACAGCCTCTAAGACTGAACCTCCTGCCGGACACCACAGAACCACCTGCCGGACAGACTGGAACCACCTGCCGGACACGCCAGAACCACCGGCTCGACCCGCCGGAACGACCGCTGGACATGCAAAATCACCTGCCGGCTACGCCGGAAACACTTGGCGAACACTCCGGAATCACCTGCCGGGCATGCCGGAACCACCTCTCAGATAGGCCAGAACCACGTGCCAATGACCCCGGAAGCACCAGCCGAGCACGCCGGAACCACCTGCTCGACTCGCCAGAACCACCTGCCGGACACGCAAAAATCACCTGCCGGCTACGCCACAACCAGTTGGGGAACACTTCGGAATCACCTGCCGGGCTTGCTGGAACCACCTGCCGGTCATGCCAAAATCACCTGCCAACTACGCCAGGACCACTTGGCGGACACTGTGGAAACACCTGTCGGGCCGGCCGGAACCACATCTCAGACGTGCCAGAACCATGTGCATGAGATGCTGGAACCACACCCCGAACAGACGGAAAACACCTGCCAGACCCGTCTGAACAACCTGCCGAGCACGCCGGAGCCACCTGCTCGACTCGCCGGAACCACCTACCTGACATGCCCGAATCACCAGCCGGGTATGCCAGAACCACTTGGCGGACACTCCGGAATCATCTGCCGGACATGCCGGAACCAGCTCTCAGACACACCAGAATCACGTGCCGGAGACGCCGGAAGCACCTGCCGAGCATGCCGGAGCCACCTGCTCGACTCGCCAGAAACACCTGCCGGACACACCAAAATCACCTGCCGGGTACGCCAGAACCACCTGGCTGACACTCCGAAACCACCTGTCGCGCATGCCGGAACCACCTCTCAGACGTGCCGGAAGCACGTGCCGGACACGCCGGAATCACCTACCGGACAGACCGGAACCACCTGCCGAGCACGCCGGAGCCACCTGTTCGACTCGCTGGAACCACCTGCCGGACAGGCCAATATCAACTGCTGGCTATGCCAGAACCACCTGGGGGACGGTCCGGAATCACCTGCCAGCCATGGCGGAACCACCTCTCACACGTACCAGAACCACCTGCCGGAGAAGCTGGAAACACGTCCTGGACAGTCTGGAACCACCTGCCGGCCAAGCCTGAACCACCTGCCAAGCACAACGGAACAACCTGCCAGACACGCCAAAATCACCTGCGTGTTATGCCAGAACCACTTGGAGGACTCTCTGGGATGACCTGCCGGGCATGCCGGAACCACCTCTCAGACGTGCCAGAACCATGTGGCGGACAGTCCGGAATCACCTGTTGGGCATGCGCAACCACCTCTGAGACGTACCAGAACCACATGCCGTGCAGGCTGGAACCACCTACCGGACAGACCGGAATCACCTTTCGGGCATGCCGGAACCACCTGTCAGATGTGCCAGAAACACGTGCCGGAGACGCCGGAAGCACCTGCCAAGCACGTTGGAACCACCTGCTCAAATCGCCTGAACCACCTGCCGGACATGCCAAAATCACCTGCCGACTATGCCAGAACCACTTGGCGAACACTCCGGAATCACTTGCCGGGCATGCAGGAACCACCTCTCAGACATGCCAGAACCCCGTGCCAATGACCCCGGAAGCACCAGCCGAGCACGCCGGAACCACCTGCTCGACTCGCCAGAACCACCTGCCGATCACGCAAAAATCACCTGCCGGCTACGCCACAACCAGTTGGTGAACACTTTGGAATCACCTGCCAGGCTTGCTGGAACCACCTGCCAGTCATGCCAAAATCACCTGCCAACTACGCCAGAACCGCTTGGCGGACACTGCAGAAACACCTGTCGGGCCGGCTGGAACCACATCTCAGACGTGCCAGAAATGTGTTCATGAGATGCTGGAACCACACCCCGAACAGACGGATACCACCTGCCAGAAACGCCTGAACCACCTGCTGAGCACGCCGGAACCACCTGCTCGACTCACCGGTACCACCTCCCTGACACGCCAAAATCACCTGCTGGGTATGCCAGAACCACTTGGCGGACACTCCGGAATCATCTGCCGGACATGCCGGAACCAGCTCTCAGACACAACAGAACCAAGTGCCGGAGACGCCGGAAGCACCTGCCGAGCATGCCGGAGCCACCTGCTCGACTCGCCAGAAACACCTGCCGGACACGCCAAAATCACCTGCCGGGTATGCCAGAACCACCTGGCGGACACTACGGAATCACCTGCCGCGCATGCCGGAACCACCTCTCAGACGTGCCGGAAGCACCTGATGGACACGCCAGAAACACCTACCGGACAGACCGGAACCACCTGCCAAGAACGCCGGAGCCACCTGTTCGACTCGCTGGAACCACCTGCCGGACAGGCCAATATCAACTGCTGGCTATGCCAGAACCACCTGGGGGACAGTCCGGGATCACCTGCCAGCCATGGCGGAACCACCTCTCAGACGTACCAGAACCACCTGCCGGAGAAGCTGGAAACACGTTCTGGACAGACTGGAACCACGTGACGGCCATGCCTGAACCACCTGCCGAGCACGGCGGAAAAACCTGCCGGACACGCCAAAATCACCTTCGGGCTACGCTAGAACCACTTGGACGACTCTCCGAAATGACCTGCCGGGCAGGTGGGAACCACCTCTCAGACGTGCCAGAAGCACGTTGCGGACAGTCCGGAATCACCTGTTGGGCATACGCAACCACCTCTGAGACGTACCAGAACCACGTGCCGTGCACGCCGTAACCACCTACCGGACGGACCGGAATCCACTTTTGGGCATGCCGGAACCAACTCTCAGACGTGCCAGAACCCCGTGCCAACGACCCCGGAAGCACCAGCCGAGCACGCCGAACCACCTGCTCAACTCCCCTGAACCACCTGCCGGACACGGCAAAATCACCTGCCCGCTACACCAGCACCACTTCGGGGACAAGCCGGAATCACGTGAGGGGCATGCCGGCACAGCCTCTCAGACTGAACCTCGTGCCGGACACCACAGAACCACCTGCCGGACAGACCGGAACCACCTGCCGGACACGCCGGAACCACCGGCTCGACCCGCCGGAACGACCGCTGGACATGCAAAATCACCTGCCGGCTACGCCGGAAACACTTGGCGAACACTCCGGAATCACCTGCCGGACATGCCGGATCCACCTCTCACATATGCCAGAACCACGTGCCAATGACCCCGGAAGCACCTGCCGAGCACGCCGGAACCACCTGCTCGACTCGCCAGAACCACCTGCCGGACAGGCAAAAATCACCTGCCGGCTACGCCACAACCAGTTGGGGAACACTTCGGAATCACCTGCCGGGCTTGCAGGAACCACCTGCCGGTCATGCCAAAATCACCTGCCAACTACGCCAGTACCACTTGGCGGACACTGTGGAAACACCTGTCGGGCCGGCCGGAACCACATCTCACACGTGCCAGAACCATGTGCATGAGATGCTGGAACCACACCCCAAACAGACGGAAAACACCTGCCAGACCCGTCTGAACAACCTGCCGAGCACGCCGGAGCCACCTGCTCGACTCGCCGGAACCACCTACCTGACATGCCCAAATCACCAGCCGGGTATGCCAGAACCACTTGGCGGACACTCCGGAATCATCTGCCGGACATGCCGGAACCAGCTCTCAGACACACCAGAACCACGTGCCGGAGACGCCGGAAGCACCTGCCGAGGATGCCGGAGCCACCTGCTCGACTCGCCAGAAACACCTGCCGGACACGGCAAAATCACCTGCCGGGTACGCCAGAACCACCTGGCGGACACTCCGAAATCACCTGTCGCGCATGCCGGAACCACCTCTCAGACGTGCCGGAAGCACGTGCCGGACACACCGGAATCACCTACCGGACAGACCGGAACCACCTGCCGAGCACGCCGGAGCCACCTGTTCGACTGGCTGGAACCACCTGCCGGACAGGCCAATATTAACTGCTGGCTATGCCAGAACCACCTGGGGGACAGTCCCTGATCACCTGCCAGCCATGGCGGAACCACCTCTCAGACGTACCAGAACCACCTGCCGGAGAAGCTGGAAACACGTCCTGGACAGTCTGGAACCACCTGCCGGCCAAGCCTGAACCACCTGCCAAGCACAACGGAACAACCTGCCAGACACGCCAAAATCACCTGCGTGTTATGCCAGAACCACTTGGAGGACTCTCTGGGATGACCTGCCGGGCATGCCGGAACCACCTCTCAGACGTGCCAGAACCATGTGGCGGACAGTCCGGAATCACCTGTTGGGCATGCGCAACCACCTCTGAGACGTACCAGAACCACATGCCGTGCAGGCTGGAACCACCTACCGGACAGACCGGAATCACCTTTCGGGCATGCCGGAACCACCTGTCAGATGTGCCAGAAACACGTGCCGGAGACGCCGGAAGCACCTGCCAAGCACGTTGGAACCACCTGCTCAACTCGCCTGAACCACCTGCCGACTATGCCAGAACCACTTGGCGAACACTCCGGAATCACTTGCCGGGCATGCAGGAACCACCTCTCAGACATGCCAGAACCCCGTGCCAATGACACCAGCACCACTTCGGGGACAAGCCGCAATCACGTGAGGGGCATGCCGGCACAGCCTCTCAGACTGAACCTCGTGCCGGACACCACAGAACCACCTGCCGGACAGACCGGAACCACCTGCCGGACACGCCAGAACCACCGGCTCGACCCGCCGGAACGACCGCTGGACATGCAAAATCACCTGCAGGCTACGCTGGAAACACTTGGCGAACACTCCGGAATCACCTGCCGGGCATGTCGGAACCAACTCTCAGATATGCCAGAACCACGTGCCAATGACCCCGGAAGCACCTGCCGAGCACGCCGGAACCACCTGCTCGACTCGCCAGAACCACCTGCCGGACACGCAAAAATCACCTGCCGGCTACGCCACAACCAGTTGGGGAACACTTCGGAATCACCTGCCGGCCTTGCAGGAACCACCTGCCGGTCATGCCAAAATCACCTGCCAACTACGCCAGTACCACTTGGCGGACACTGTGGAAACACCTGTCGGGCCGGCCGGAACCACATCTCAGACGTGCCAGAACCATGTGCATGAGATGCTGGAACCACACCCCGAACAGACGGAAAACACCTGCCAGACCCGTCTGAACAACCTGCCGAGCACGCCGGAGCCACCTGCTCGACTCGCCGGAACCACCTACCTGACATGCCCAAATCACCAGCCGGGTATGCCAGAACCACTTGGCGGACACTCCGGAATCATCTGCCGGACATGCCGGAACCAGCTCTCAGACACACCAGAACCACGTGCCGGAGACGCCGGAAGCACCTGCCGAGCATGCCGGAGCCACCTGCTCGACTCGCCAGAAACACCTGCCGGACACGCCAAAATCACCTGCCGGGTACGCCAGAACCACCTGGCGGACACTCCGAAATCACCTGTCGCGCATGCCGGAACCACCTCTCAGACGTGCCGGAAGCACGTGCCGGTCACGCCGGAATCACATAGCGGACAGACCGGAACCACCTGCCGAGCACGCCAGAGCCACCTGTTCGACTGGCTGGAACCACCTGCCGGACAGGCCAATATTAACTGCTGGCTATGCCAGAACCACCTGGGGGACAGTCCGGGATCACCTGCCAGCCATGGCGGAACCACCTCTCACACGTACCAGAACCACCTGCCGGAGAAGCTGGAAACACGTCCTGGACAGTCTGGAACCACCTGCCGGCCAAGCCTGAACCACCTGCCAAGCACAACGGAACAACCTGCCAGACACGCCAAAATCACCTGCGTGTTATGCCAGAACCACTTGGAGGACTCTCTGGGATGACCTGCCGGGCATGCCGGAACCACCTCTCAGACGTGCCAGAACCATGTGGCGGACAGTCCGGAATCACCTGTTGGGCATGCGCAACCACCTCTGAGACGTACCAGAACCACATGCCGTGCAGGCTGGAACCACCTACCGGACAGACCGGAATCACCTTTCGGGCATGCCGGAACCACCTGTCAGATGTGCCAGAAACACGTGCCGGAGACGCCGGAAGCACCTGCCAAGCACGTTGGAACCACCTGCTCAACTCGCCTGAACCACCTGCCGGACATGCCAAAATCACCTGCCGACTATGCCAGAACCACTTGGCGAACACTCCGGAATCACTTGCCGGGCATGCAGGAACCACCTCTCAGACATGCCAGAACCCCGTGCCAATGACCCCGGAAGCACCAGCCGAGCACGCCGGAACCACCTGCTCAACTCGCCTGAACCACCTGCCGGACACGCCGGAACCACCGGCTCGACCCGCCGGAACGATCGCTGGACATGCAAAATCACCTGCCGGCTACGCCGGAAACACTTGGCGAACACTCCGGAATCACCTGCCGGGCATGCCGGAACCACCTCTCAGATATGCCAGAACCACGTGCCAATGACCCCGGAAGCACCTGCCGAGCACGCCAGAACCACCTGCTCGACTCGCCAGAACCACCTGCCGGACACGCAAAAATCACCTGCCGGCTACGCGACAACCAGTTGGGGAACACTTCGGAATCACCTGCCGGGCTTGCTGGAACCACCTGCCGGTCATGCCAAAATCACCTGCCAACTACGCCAGGACCACTTGGCGGACACTGTGGAAACACCTGTCGGGCCGGCCGGAACCACATCTCAGACGTGCCAGAACCATGTGCATGAGATGCTGGAACCACACCCCGAATAGACGGAACACACCTGCCAGACCCGTCTGAACAACCTGCTGAGCACGCCGGAGCCACCTGCTCGACTCGCCGGAACCACCTACCTGACATGCCCAAATCACCAGCCGGGTATGCCAGAACCACTTGGCGGACACTCCGGAATCATCTGCCGGACATGCCGGAACCAGCTCTCAGACACACCAGAACCACGTGCCGGAGACGCCGGAAGCACCTGCCGAGCATGCCGGAGCCACCTGCTCGACTCGCCAGAAACACCTGCCGGACACACCAAAATCACCTGCCGGGTACGCCAGAACCACCTGGCGGACACTCCGAAACCACCTGTCGCGCATGCCGGAACCACCTCTCAGACGTGCCGGAAGCACGTGCCGGACACGCCGGAATCACCTACCGGACAGACCGGAACCACCTGCCGAGCACGCCGGAGCCGCCTGTTCGACTCGCTGGAACCACCTGCCGGACAGGCCAATATCAACTGCTGGCTATGCCAGAACCACCTGGGGGACGGTCCGGAATCACCTGCCAGCCATGCCGGAACCACCTCTCAGACGTGCCAGAACCATGTGGCGGACAGTCCGGAATCACCTGTTGGGCATGCGCAACCACCTCTGAGACGTACCAGAACCACATGCCGTGCAGGCTGGAACCACCTACCGGACAGACCGGAATCACCTTTCGGGCATGCCGGAACCACCTGTCAGATGTGCCAGAAACACGTGCCGGAGACGCCGGAAGCACCTGCCAAGCACGTTGGAACCACCTGCTCAACTCGCCTGAACCACCTGCCGGACATGCCAAAATCACCTGCCGACTATGCCAGAACCACTTGGCGAACACTCGGGAATCACTTGCCGGGCATGCAGGAACCACCTCTCAGACATGCCAGAACCCCGTGCCAATGACCCCGGAAGCACCAGCCGAGCACGCCGGAACCACCTGCTCAACTCGCCTGAACCACCTGCCGGACACGCCGGAACCACCGGCTCGACCCGCCGGAACGACCGCTGGACATGCAAAATCACCTGCCGGCTACGCCGGAAACACTTGGCGAACACTCCGGAATCACCTGCCGGGCATGCCGGAACCACCTCTCAGATATGCCAGAACCACGTGCCAATGACCCCGGAAGCACCTGCCGAGCACGCCAGAACCACCTGCTCGACTCGCCAGAACCACCTGCCGGACACGCAAAAATCACCTGCCGGCTACGCGACAACCAGTTGGGGAACACTTCGGAATCACCTGCCGGGCTTGCTGGAACCACCTGCCGGTCATGCCAAAATCACCTGCCAACTACGCCAGGACCACTTGGCGGACACTGTGGAAACACCTGTCGGGCCGGCCGGAACCACATCTCAGACGTGCCAGAACCATGTGCATGAGATGCTGGAACCACACCCCGAACAGACGGAAAACACCTGCCAGACCCGTCTGAACAACCTGCTGAGCACGCCGGAGCCACCTGCTCGACTCGCCGGAACCACCTACCTGACATGCCCAAATCACCAGCCGGGTATGCCAGAACCACTTGGCGGACACTCCGGAATCATCTGCCGGACATGCCGGAACCAGCTCTCAGACACACCAGAACCACGTGCCGGAGACGCCGGAAGCACCTGCCGAGCATGCCGGAGCCACCTGCTCGACTCGCCAGAAACACCTGCCGGACACGCCAAAATCACCTGCCGGGTACGCCAGAACCACCTGGCGGACACTCCGAAATCACCTGTCGCGCATGCCAGAACCACCTCTCAGACGTGCCGGAAGCACGTGCCGGACACGCCGGAATCACCTACCGGACAGACCGGAACCACCTGCCGAGCACGCCGGAGCCACCTGTTCGACTGGCTGGAACCACCTGCCGGACAGGCCAATATTAACTGCTGGCTATGCCAGAACCACCTGGGGGACGGTCCGGGATCACCTGCCAGCCATGGCGGAACCACCTCTCACACGTACCAGAACCACCTGCCGGAGAAGCTGGAAACACGTCCTGGACAGTCTGGAACCACCTGCCGGCCAAGCCTGAACCACCTGCCAAGCACAACGGAACAACCTGCCAGACACGCCAAAATCACCTGCGTGTTATGCCAGAACCACTTGGAGGACTCTCTGGGATGACCTGCCGGGCATGCCGGAACCACCTCTCAGACGTGCCAGAACCATGTGGCGGACAGTCCGGAATCACCTGTTGGGCATGCGCAACCACCTCTGAGACGTACCAGAACCACATGCCGTGCAGGCTGGAACCACCTACCGGACAGACCGGAATCACCTTTCGGGCATGCCGGAACCACCTGTCAGATGTGCCAGAAACACGTGCCGGAGACGCCGGAAGCACCTGCCAAGCACGTTGGAACCACCTGCTCAAATCGCCTGAACCACCTGCCGGACATGCCAAAATCACCTGCCGACTATGCCAGAACCACTTGGCGAACACTCCGGAATCACTTGCCGGGCATGCAGGAACCACCTCTCAGACATGCCAGAACCCCGTGCCAATGACCCCGGAAGCACCAGCCGAGCACGCCGGAACCACCTGCTCGACTCGCCAGAACCACCTGCCGATCACGCAAAAATCACCTGCCGGCTACGCCACAACCAGTTGGTGAACACTTTGGAATCACCTGCCAGGCTTGCTGGAACCACCTGCCAGTCATGCCAAAATCACCTGCCAACTACGCCAGAACCGCTTGGCGGACACTGCGGAAACACCTGTCGGGCCGGCTGGAACCACATCTCAGACGTGCCAGAAACGTGTTCATGAGATGCTGGAACCACACCCCGAACAGACGGATACCACCTGCCAGAACCGCCTGAACCACCTGCTGAGCACGCCGGAACCACCTGCTCGACTCACCGGTACCACCTCCCTGACACGCCAAAATCACCTGCTGGGTATGCCAGAACCACTTGGCGGACACTCCGGAATCATCTGCCGGACATGCCGGAACCAGCTCTCAGACACAACAGAACCAAGTGCCGGAGACGCCGGAAGCACCTGCCGAGCATGCCGGAGCCACCTGCTCGACTCGCCAGAAACACCTGCCGGACACGCCAAAATCACCTGCCGGGTATGCCAAAACCACCTGGCGGACACTCCGGAATCACCTGCCGCGCATGCCGGAACCACCTCTCAGACGTGCCGGAAGCACGTGCCGGACATGCCGGAAACACCTAACGGACAGACCGGAACCACCTGCCAAGAACGCCGGAGCCACCTGTTCGACTCGCTGGAACCACCTGCCGGACAGGCCAATATCAACTGCTGGCTATGCCAGAACCACCTGGGGGACAGTCCGGGATCACCTGCCAGCCATGGCGGAACCACCTCTCAGACGTACCAGAACCACCTGCCGGAGAAGCTGGAAACACGTTCTGGACAGACTGGAACCACGTGACGGCCATGCCTGAACCACCTGCCGAGCACGGTCGAACCACCTGCCGGACACGCCAAAATCACCTGCGGGCTACGCCAGAACCACTTGGATGACTCTCCGAAATGACCTGCCGGGCATGTTGGAACCACCTCTCAGACGTGCCAGAAGCACGTGGCGGACAGTCCGGAATCACCTGTTGGGCATACGCAACCACCTCTGAGACGTACCAGAACCACGTGCCGTGCACGCCGGAACCACCTACCGGACAGTCCGGAATCAACTTTTGGTCATGCCGGAACCACCAGTCAGATGTGCCAGAAACACGTGCCGGAGACGCCGGAAGCACCTGCCGAGCACGTCGCAAGCACCTGCTCAACTCGCCTGAACCACCTGCCGGACACGCCAAAATCACCTGCCTGCTACACCAGCACCACTTCGGGGACAAGCCGGAATCACGTGAGGGGCATGCCGGCACAGCCTCTAAGACTGAACCTCCTGCCGGACACCACAGAACCACCTGCCGGACAGACCGGAACCACCTGCCGGACACGCCGGAACCACCGGCTCGACCCGCCGGAACGACCGCTGGACATGCAAAATCACCTGCCGGCTACGCCGGAAACACTTGGCGAACACTCCGGAATCACCTGCCGGGCATGCCGGAACCACCTCTCAGATATGCCAGAACCACGGGCCAATGACCACGGAAGCACCTGCCGAGCACGCCGGAACCACCTGCTCGACTCGCCAGAACCACCTGCCGGACACGCAAAAATCACCTGCCGGCTACGCCACAACCAGTTGGGGAACACTTCGGAATCAACTGCCGGGCTTGCTGGAACCACCTGCCGGTCATGCCAAAATCACCTGCCAACTACGCCAGTACCACTTGGCGGACACTGTGGAAACACCTGTCGGGCCGGCCGGAACCACATCTCACACGTGCCAGAACCATGTGCATGAGATGCTGGAACCACACCCCGAACAGACGGAAAACACCTGCCAGACCCGTCTGAACAACCTGCCGAGCACGCCGGAGCCACCTGCTCGACTCGCCGGAACCACCTACCTGACATGCCCAAATCACCAGCCGGGTATGCCAGAACCACTTGGCGGACACTCCGGAATCATCTGCCGGACATTCCGGAACCAGCTCTCAGACACACCAGAACCACGTGCCGGAGACGCCGGAAGCACCTGCCGAGCATGCCGGAGTCACCTGCTCGACTCGCCAGAAACACCTGCCGGACACGCCAAAATCACCTGCCGGGTACGCCAGAACCACCTGGCGGACACTCCGAAACCACCTGTCGTGCATGCCGGAACCACCTCTCAGACGTGCCGGAAGCACGTGCCGGACACGCCGGAATCACCTACCGGACAGACCGGAACCACCTGCCGAGCACGCCGGAGCCACCTGTTCGACTCGCTGGAACCACCTGCCGGACAGGCCAATATCAACTGCTGGCTATGCCAGAACCACCTGGGGGACGGTCCGGAATCACCTGCCAGCCATGGCGGAACCACCTCTCACACGTACCAGAACCACCTGCCGGAGAAGCTGGAAACACGTCCTCGACAGTCTGGAACCACCTGCCGGCCAAGCCTGAACCACCTGCCAAGCACAACGGAACAACCTGCCAGACACGCCAAAATCACCTGCGTGTTATGCCAGAACCACTTGGAGGACTCTCTGGGATGACCTGCCGGGCATGCCGGAACCACCTCTCAGACGTGCCAGAACCATGTGGCGGACAGTCCGGAATCACCTGTTGGGCATGCGCAACCACCTCTGAGACGTACCAGAACCACATGCCGTGCAGGCTGGAACCACCTACCGGACAGACCGGAATCACCTTTCGGGCATGCCGGAACCACCTGTCAGATGTGCCAGAAACACGTGCCGGAGACGCCGGAAGCACCTGCCAAGCACGTTGGAACCACCTGCTCAACTCGCCTGAACCACCTGCCGTACATGCCAAAATCACCTGCCGACTATGCCAGAACCACTTGGCGAACACTCCGGAATCACTTGCCGGGCATGCAGGAACCACCTCTCAGATATGCCAGAACCCCGTGCCAATGACCCCGGAAGCACCAGCCGAGCACGCCGGAACCACCTGCTCGACTCGCCAGAACCACCTGCCGATCACGCAAAAATCACCTGCCGGCTACGCCACAACCAGTTGGTGAACACTTTGGAATCACCTGCCAGGCTTGCTGGAACCACCTGCCAGTCATGCCAAAATCACCTGCCAACTATGCCAGAACCGCTTGGCGGACACTGCGGAAACACCTGTCGGGCCGGCTGGAACCACATCTCAGACGTGCCAGAAACGTGTTCATGAGATGCTGGAACCACACCACGAACAGACGGATACCACCTGCCAGAAGCGCCTGAACCACCTGCTGAGCACGCCGGAACGACCTGCTCGACTCACCGGTACCACCTCCCTGACACGCCAAAATCACATGCTGGGTATGCCAGAACCACTTGGCGGACACTCCGGAATCATCTGCCGGACATGCCGGAACCAGCTCTCAGACACACCAGAACCAAGTGCCGGAGACGCCGGAAGCACCTGACGAGCATGCCGGAGCCACCTGCTCGACTCGCCAGAAACACCTGCCGGACACCCCAAAATCACCTGCCGGGTATGCCAGAACCACCTGGCGGACACTACGGAATCACCTGCCGCGCATGCCGAAACCACCTCTCAGACGTGCCGGAAGCACGTGCCGGAGACGCCGGAAACACCTACCGGACAGACCGGAACCACCTGCCAAGAACGCCGGAGCCACCTGTTCGACTCGCTGGAACCACCTGCCGGACAGGCCAATATCAACTGCTGGCTATGCCAGAACCACCTGGGGGACAGTCCGGGATCACCTGCCATCCATGGCGGAACCACCTCTCAGACGTACCAGAACCACCTGCCGGAGAAGCTGGAAACACGTCCTGGACAGACTGGAACCACGTGACGGCCATGCCTGAACCACCTGCCGAGCACGGCGGAACCACCTGCCGGACACGCCAAAATCACCTGCGGGCTACGCCAGAACCACTTGGACGACTCTCCGAAATGACCTGCCGGTCATGTTATAACCACCTCTCAGACGTGCCAACAGCACGTGGTGGACAGTCCGGAATCACCTGTTGGGCATACGCAACCACCTCTGACACGTACCAGAGCCACGTGCCGTGCACGCCAGAACCACCTACCGGACAGACCGGAATCAACTTTTGGGCATGCCGGAACCACCAGTCAGATGTGCCAGAAACACGTGCCGGAGACGCCGGAAGCACCTGCCGAGCACGTCGCAACCACCTGCTCAACTCGCCTGAACCACCTGCCGGACACGCCAAAATCACCTGGCCGCTACACCAGCACCACTTCGGGGACAAGCCGGAATCACGTGAGGGGCATGCCGGCACAGCCTCTGAGACTGAACCTCGTGCCGGACACCACAGAACCACCTCCCGGACAGACCGGAACCACCTGCCGGACACGCCGGAACCACCGGCTCGACCCGCCGGAACGACCGCTGGACATGCAAAATCACCTGCCGGCTACGCCGGAAACACTTGGCGAACACTCCGGAATCACCTGCCGGGCATGCCGGAACCACCTCTCAGATATGCCAGAACCACGTGCCAATGACCCAGGAAGCACCTGCCGAGCACGCCGGAACCACCTGCTCGACTCGCCAGAACCACCTGCCGGACACGCAAAAATCACCTGCCGGCTACGCCACAACCAGTTGGGGAACACTTCCGGAATCACCTGCCGGGCTTTCTGGAACCACCTGCCGGTCATGCCAAAATCACCTGCCAACTACGCCAGTACCACTTGGCGGACACTGTGGAAACACCTGTCGGGCCGGCCGGAACCACATCTCAGACGTGCCAGAACCATGTGCATGAGATGCTGGAACCACACCCCGAACAGACGGAAAACACCTGCCAGACCCGTCTGAACAACCTGCCGAGCACGCCGGAGCCACCTGCTCGACTCGCCGGAACCACCTACCTGACATGCCCAAATCACCAGCCGGGTATGCCAGAACCACTTGGCGGACACTCCGGAATCATCTGCCGGACATGCCGGAACCAGCTCTCAGACACACCAGAACCACGTGCCGGAGACGCCGGAAGCACCTGCCGAGCATGCCGGAGCCACCTGCTCGACTCGCCAGAAACACCTGCCGGACACGCCAAAATCACCTGCCGGGTACGCCAGAACCACCTGGCGGACACTCCGAAATCACCTGTCGCGCATGCCAGCAATACGTAAACGGAACCAAGCAAACAGGACA
>NW_027227370.1:0-47451 GCF_037783145.1 Equus przewalskii | reverse complement strand
AATCAGCTGCCAACTCCGCCAGAACCGCTTGGCGGACACTGCGGAAACACCTGTCGGGCCGGCTGGAACCACATCTCAGACGTGCCAGAAACGTGTTCATGAGATGCTGGAACCACACCCCGAACAGACGGATACCACCTGCCAGAACCGCCTGAACCACCTGCTGAGCACGCCGGAACCACCTGCTCGACTCACCGGTACCACATCCCTGACACGCCAAAATCACCTGCTGGGTATGCCACAACCACTTGGCGGACACTCCGGAATCATCTGCCGGACATGCCGGAACCAGCTCTCAGACACACCAGAACCAAGTGCCGGAGACGCCGGAAGCACCTGCCGAGCATGCCGGAGCCACCTGCTCGACTCGCCAGAAACACCTGCCGGACACGCCAAAATCACCTGCCGGGTACGCCAGAACCACCTGGCGGACACTCCGGAATCACCTGCCGCGCATGGCGGAACCACCTCTCAGACGTGCCGGAAGCACGTGCCAGACACGCCGGAAACACCTACCGGACAGACCAGAACCACCTGCCGAGCACGCCGGAGCCACCTGTTCTACTCGCTGGAACCACCTGCCGGACAGGCCAATATCAACTGCTGGCTATGCCAGAACCACCTGGGGGACAGTCCGGGATCACCTGCCAGCCATGGCGGAACCACCTCTCAGACGTACCAGAACCACCTGCCGGAGAAGCTGGAAACACGTCCTGGACAGACTGGAACCACGTGACGGCCATGCCTCAACCACCTGCCGAGCACGGCGGAACCACCAGCCGGACACGCCAAAATCACCTGCGGGCTACGCCAGAACCACTTGGACGACTCTCCGAAATGACCTGCCGGGCATGTTGGAACCACCTCTCAGACGTGCCAGAAGCACGTGGCGGACAGTCCGGAATCACCTGTTGGGCATACGCAACCACCTCTGAGACGCACCAGAACCACGTGCCGTGCACGCCGGAACCACCTACCGGACAGACCGGAATCAACTTTTGGGCATGCCGGAACCACCAGTCAGATGTGCCAGAAACACGTGCCGGAGACGCCGGAAGCACCTGCCGAGCACGTCACAACCACCTGCTCAACTCGCCTGAACCACCTGCCGGACACGCCAAAATCACCTGCCCGCTACACCAGCACCACTTCGGGGACAAGCCGGAATCACGTGAGGGGCATGCCGGCACAGCCTCTCAGACTGAACCTCGTGCCGGACACCACAGAACCACCTGCCGGACAGACCGGAACCACCTGCCGGACACGCCGGAACCACCGGCTCGACCCGCCGGAACGACCGCTGGACATGCAAAATCACCTGCCGGCTACGCCGGAAACACTTGGCGAACACTCCGGAATCACCTGCCGGGCATGCCGGAACCACCTCTCAGATATGCCAGAACCACGTGCCAATGACCCCGGAAGCACCTGCCGAGCACGCCGGAACCACCTGCTCGACTCGCCAGAACCACCAGCAGGACACGCAAAAATCACCTGCCGGCTATGCCACAACCAGTTGGGGAACACTTCGGAATCACCTGCCGGGCTTGCTGGAACCACCTGCCGGTCATGCCAAAATCACCTGCCAACTACGCCAGTACCACTTGGAGGACACTGTGGAAACACCTGTCGGGCCGGCCGGAACCACATCTCAGACGTGCCAGAACCATGTGCATGAGATGCTGGAACCACACCCCGAACAGACGGAAAACACCTGCCAGACCCGTCTGAACAAACTGCCGAGCACGCCGGAGCCACCTACCTGACATGCCCAAATCACCAGTCGGGTACGCCAGAACCACTTGGCGGACACTCCGGAATCATCTGCCGGACATGCCGGAACCAGCTCTCAGACACACCAGAACCACGTGCCGGAGACGCCGGAAGCACCTGCCGAGCATGCCGGAGCCACCTGCTCGACTCGCCAGAAACACCTGCCGGACACGCCAAAATCACCTGCCGGGTACACCAGAACCACCTGGCGGACACTCTGAAATCACCTGTCGCGCATGCCGGCACCACCTCTCAGACGTGCCGGAAGCACGTGCCGGACACGCCGGAATCACCTACCGGACAGACCGGAACCACCTGCCGAGCACGCCGGAGCCACCTGTTCGACTCGCTGGAACCACCTGCCAGACAGGCCAATATCAACTGCTGGCTATGCCAGAAGCACCTGGGGGACGGTCCGGAATCACCTGCCAGCCATGGCGGAACCACCTCTCAGACGTACCAGAACCACCTGCCGGAGAAGCTGGAAACACGTCCTGGACAGTCTGGAACCACCTGCCGGTCAAGCCTGAACCACCTGCCAAGCACAACGGAACAACCTGCCAGACACGCCAAAATCACCTGCGTGTTATGCCAGAACCACTTGGAGAACTCTCTGGGATGACCAGCCGGGCATGCCGGAACCACCTCTCAGACGTGCCAGAACCATGTGGCGGACAGTCCGGAATCACCTGTTGGGCATGCGCAACCACCTCTGAGACGTACCAGAACCACATGCCGTGCCGGCTGGAACCACCTACCGGACAGACCGGAATCACCTTTCGGGCATGCCAGAACCACATGTCAGATGTTTCAGAAACGCGTGCCGGAGACGCCGGAAGCACCTGCCAAGCACGTTGGAACCACCTGCTCAACTCGCCTGAACCACCTGCCGGACATGCCAAAATCACCTGCCGACTATGCCAGAACCACTTGGCGAACACTCCGGAATCACTTGCCGGGCATGCAGGAACCACCTCTCAGACATGCCAGAACCCCGTGCCAATGACCCCGGAAGCACCAGCCGAGCACGCCGGAACCAGCTGCTCGACTCGCCAGAACCACCTGCCGATCACGCAAAAATCACCTGCCGGCTACACCACAACCAGTTGGTGAACACTTTGGAATCACCTGCCAGGCTTGCTGGAACCACCTGCCAGTCATGCCAAAATCAGCTGCCAACTACGCCAGAACCGCTTGGCGGACACTGCGGAAACACCTGTCGGGCCGGCTGGAACCACATCTCAGACGTGCCAGAAACGTGTTCATGAGATGCTGGAACCACACCCCGAACAGACGGATACCACCTGCCAGAACCGCCTGAACCACCTGCTGAGCACGCCGGAGCCACCTGCTCGACTCACCGGTACCACCTCCCTGACACGCCAAAATCACCTGCTGGGTATGCCAGAACCACTTGGCGGACACTCCGGAATCATCTGCCGGACATGCAGGAACCAGCTCTCAGACACACCAGAACCAAGTGCCGGAGACGCTGGAAGCACCTGCCGAGCATGCCCCAGCCACCTGCTCGACTCGCCAGAAACACCTGCCGGACACGCCAAAATCACCTGCCGGGTACGCCAGAACCACCTGGCGGACACTCCGGAATCACCTGCCGCGCATGCCGGAACCACCTCTCAGACGTGCCGGAAGCACGTGCCAGACACACCGGAAACACCTACCGTACAGACCGGAACAACCTGCCAAGAACGCCGAAGCCACATGTTCGACTCGCTGGAACCACCTGCCGGACAGGCCAATAGCAACTGCTGGCTATGCCAGAACCACCTGGGGGACAGTCCGGGATCACCTGCCAGCCATGGCGGAACCACCTCTCAGACGTACCAGAACCACCTGCCGCAGAAGCTGGAAACACGTCCTGGACAGACTGGAACCACGTGACGGCCATGCCTGAACCACCTGCCGAGCACGGCGGAACCACCTGCCGGACACGCCAAAATCACCTGCGGGCTACGCCAGAACCACTTGGACGACTCTCCGAAATGACCTGCCGGGCATGTTGGAACCACCTCTCAGACGTGCCAGAAGCACGTGGCGGACAGTCCGGAATCACCTGTTGGGCATACGCAACCACCTCTGAGACGTACCAGAACCACGTGCCGTGCATGCCGGAACCACCTACCGGACAGACCGGAATCAACTTTTGGGCATGCCGGAACCACGAGTCAGATGTGCCAGAAACACGTGCCGGAGACGCCGGAAGCACCTGCCGAGCACGTCGCAACCACCTGCTCAACTCGCCTGAACCACCTGCCGGACATGCCAAAATCACCTGCCGACTATGCCAGAACCACTTGGCGAACACTCCGGAATCACTTGCCGGGCATGCAGGAACCACCACTCAGACATGCCAGAACCCCGTGCCAATGACCCCGGAAGCACCAGCCGAGCACGCCGGAACCACGTGCTCGACTCGCCAGAACCACCTGCCGATCACGCAAAAATCACCTGCCGGCTACGCCACAACCAGTTGGTGAACACTTTGGAATCACCTGCCAGGCTTGCTGGAACCACCTGCCAGTCATGCCAAAATCACCTGCCAACTACGCCAGAACCGCTTGGCGGACACTGCGGAAACACCTGTCGGGCCGGCTGGAACCACATCTCAGACGTGCCAGAAACGTGTTCATGAGATGCTGGAACCACACCCCGAACAGACGGATACCACCTGCCAGAACCGCCTGAACCACCTGCTGAGCACGCCGGAACCACCTGCTCGACTCACCGGTACCACCTCCCTGACACGCCAAAATCACCTGCTGGGTATGCCAGAACCACTTGGCGGACACTCCGGAATCATCTGCCGGACATGCCGGAACCAGCTCTCAGACACACCAGAACCAAGTGCCGGAGACGCCGGAAGCACCTGCCGAGCATGCCGGAGCCACCTGCTCGACTCGCCAGAAACACCTGCCGGACACGCCCAAATCACCTGCCGGGTACGCCAGAACCACCTGGCGGACACTCCGAAATCACCTGTCGCGCATGCCGGAACCACCTCTCAGACGTGCCGGAACCACCTGCCGGAGAAGCTGGAAACACGTCCTGGACAGACTGGAACCACGTGACGGCCATGCCTGAGCCACCTGCCGAGAACGGCGGAACCACCTGCCGGACACGCCAAAATCACCTGCGGGCTACGCCAGAACCACTTGGACGACTCTCCGAAATGACCTGCCGGGCATGTTGGAACCACCTCTCAGACGTGCCAGAAGCACGTGGCGGACAGTCCGGAATCACCTGTTGGGCATACGCAACCACCTCTGAGACGTACCAGAACCACGTGCCGTGCACGCCGGAACCACCTACCGGACAGACCGGAATCAACTTTTGGGCATGCCGGAACGACCAGTCAGATGTGCCAGAAACACGTGCCGGAGACGCCGGAAGCACCTGCCGAGCACGTCGCAACCACCTGCTCAACTCGCCTGAACCACCTGCCGGACACGCCAAAATCACCTGCCCGCTACACCAGCACCACTTCGGGGACAAGCCGGAATCACGTGAGGGGCATGCCGGCCCAGCCTCCCAGACTGAACCTCGTGCCGGACACCACAGAACCACCTGCCGGACAGACCGGAACCACCTGCCGGACACGCCGGAACCAGCGGCTCGACCCGCCGGAACGACCGCTGGACATGCAAAATCACCTGCCTGCTACGCCGGAAACACTTGGCGAACACTCCGGAATCACCTGCCGGGCATGCCGGAACCACCTCTCAGATATGCCAGAACCACGTGCCAATGACCCCGGAAGCACCTGCCGAGCGCGCCGGAACCACCTGCTCGACTCGCCAGAACCACCTGCCGGACACGCAAAAATCACCTGCCGGCTACGCCACAACCAGTTGGGGAACACTTCGGAATCACCTGCCGGGCTTGCTGGAACCACCTGCCGGTCATGCCAAAATCACCTGCCAACTACGCCAGTACCACTTGGCAGACACTGTGGAAACACCTGTCGGGCCGGCCGGAACCACATCTCAGACGTGCCAGAACCATGTGCATGAGATGCTGGAACCACACCCCGAACAGACGGAAAACACCTGCCAGACCCGTCTGAACAACCTGCCGAGCACGCCGGAGCCACCTGCTCGACTCGCCGGAACCACCTACCTGACATGCCCAAATCACCAGCCGGGTATGCCAGAACCACTTGGCGGACACTCCGGAATCATCTGCCGGACATGCCGGAACCAGCTCTCAGACACACCAGAACCACGTGCCGGAGACGCCGGAAGCACCTGCCGAGCATGCCGGAGCCACCTGCTCGACTCGCCAGAAACACCTGCCGGACACGCCAAAATCACCTGCCGGGTACGCCAGAACCACATGGCGGACACTCCAAAATCACCTGTCGCGCATTCCGAAACCACCTCTCAGACGTGCCGGAAGCACGTGCCGGACACGCCGGAATCACCTACCGGACAGACCGGAACCACCTGCCGAGCATGCCGGAGCCACCTGTTCGAGTCGCTGGAACCACCTGCCGGACAGGCCAATATCAACTGCTGGCTTGCCAGAACCACCTGTGGGACAGTCCGGAATCACCTGCCAGCCATGGCGGAACCACCTCTCAGACGTACCAGAACCACCTGCCGGAGAAGCTGGAAACACGTCCTGGACAGTCTGGAACCACCTGCCGGCCAAGCCTGAACCACCTGCAAAGCACAATGGAACAACCTGCCAGACACGCCAAAATCACCTGTGTGTTATGCCAGAACCACTTGGAGGACTCTCTGGGATGACCTGCCAGGCATGCCGGAACCACCTCTCAGACGTGCCAGAACCATGTGGCGGACAGTCCGGAATCACCTGTTGGGCATGCGCAACCACCTCTGAGACGTACCAGAACCACATGCCATGCAGGCCTGAACCACCTACCGGACAGACCGGAATCACCTTTCGGGCATGCCGGAACCACCTGTCAGATGTGCCAGAAACACGTGCCGGAGACGCCGGAAGCACCTGCCAAGCACGTTGGAACCACCTGCTCAACTCGCCTGAACCACCTGCCGGACATGCCAAAATCACCTGCCGACTATGCCAGAACCACTTGGCGAACACTCCGGAATCACTTGCCGGGCATGCAGGAACCACCTCTCAGACATGCCAGAACCCCGTGCCAATGACCCCGGAAGCACCAGCCGAGCACGCCGGAACCACCTGCTCGACTCGGCAGAACCACCTGCCGATCACGCAAAAATCACCTGCCGGCTACACCACAACCAGTTGGTGAACACTTTGGAATCACCTGCCAGGCTTGCTGGAACCACCTGCCAGTCATGCCAAAATCACCTGCCAACTACGCCAGAACCGCTTGGCGGACACTGCGGAAACACCTGTCGGGCCGGCTGGAACCACATCTCAGACGTGCCAGAAACGTGTTCATGAGATGCTGGAACCACACCCCGAACAGACGGATACCACCTGCCAGAACCCCCTGAACCACCTGCTGAGCACGCCGGAACCACCTGCTCGACTCACCGGTACCACCTCCCTGACACGCCAAAATCACCTGCTGGGTATGCCACAACCACTTGGCGGACACTCCGGAATCATCTGCCGGACATGCCGGAACCAGCTCTCAGACACACCAGAACCACGTGCCGGAGACGCCGGAAGCACCTGCCGAGCATGCCGGAGCCACCTGCTCGACTCGCCAGAAACACCTGCCGGACACGCCAAAATCACCTGCCGGGTACGCCAGAACCACCTGGTGGACACTCCGGAATCACCTGCCGCGCATGGCGGAACCACCACTCTGACGTGCCGGAAGCACGTGCCAGACATGCCGGAAACACCTACCGGACAGACCAGAACCACCTGCCGAGCACGCCGGAGCCACCTGTTCGACTCGCTGGAACCACCTGCCGGACAGGCCAATATCAACTGCTGGCTATGCCAGAACCACCTGGGGGACAGTCCGGGATCACCTGCCAGCCATGGCATAACCACCTCTCAGACGTACCAGAACCACCTGCCGGAGAAGCTGGAAACACGTCCTGGACAGACTGGAACCACGTGACGGCCATGCCTGAACCACCTGCCGAGCACGGCAGAACCACCTGCCGGACACGCCAAAATCACCTGCGGGCTACGCCAGAACCACTTGGACGACTCTCCGAAATGACCTGCCGGGCATGTTGGAACCACATCTCAGACGTGCCAGAAGCACGTGGCGGACAGTCCGGAATCACCTGTTGGGCATACGCAACCACCTCTGAGACGGACCAGAACCACGTGCCGTGCACGCCGGAACCACCTACCGGACAGACCGGAATCAACTTTTGGGCATGCCGGAACCACCAGTGAGATGTGCCAGAAACACGTGCCGGAGACGCCGGAAGCACCTGCCGAGCACGTTGCAACCACCTGCTCAACTCGCCTGAACCACCTGCCGGACACGCCAAAATCACCTGCCCGCTACACCAGCACCACTTCGGGGACAAGCCGGCATCACGTGAGGGGCATGCCGGCACAGCCTCTCAGACTGAACCTCGTGCCGGACACCACAGAACCACCTGCCGGACAGACCGGAACCACCTGCCGGACACGCCGGAACCACCGGCTCGACCCGCCGGAACGACCGCTGGACATGCAAAATCACCTGCCGGCTATGCCGGAAACACTTGGCAAACAATCCGGAATCACCTGCCGGGCATGCCGGAACCACTTCTCAGATATGCCAGAACCACGTGCCAATGACCCCGGAAGCACCTGCCGAGCACGCCGGAACCACCTGCTCGACTCGCCAGAACCACCTGCCGGACACGCAAAAATCACCTGCCGGCTACGCCACAACCAGTTGGGGAACACTTCGGAATCACCTGCCGGGCTTGCTGGAACCACCTGCCGGTCATGCCAAAATCACCTGCCAACTACGCCAGTACCACTTGGCGGACACTGTGGAAACACCTGTCGGGCCGGCCGGAACCACTCTTCAGACGTGCCAGAACCATGTGCATGAGATGCTGGAACCACACCCCGAACAGACGGAAAACACCTGCCAGACCCGTCTGAACAACCTGCCGAGCACGCTGGAGCCACCTGCTCGACTCGCCGGAACCACCTACCTGACATGCCCAAATCACCAGCCGGGTATGCCAGAACCACTTGGCGGACACTCCGGAATCATCTGCCGGACATGCCGGAACCAGCTCTCAGACACACCAGAACCACGTGCCGGAGACGCCGGAAGCACCTGCCGAGCATGCCCCAGCCACCTGCTCGACTCGCCAGAAACACCTGCCGGACAAGCCAAAATCACCTGCAGGGTACGCCAGAACCACCTGGCGGACACTCCGAAATCACCTGTCGCGCATGCCGGAACCACCTCTCAGACGTGCCGGAAGCACGTGCCGGACATGCCGGAATCAACTACCGGACAGACCGGAACCACCTGCCGAGCACGCCGGAGCCACCTGTTCGACTCGCTGGAACCACCTGCCGGACAGGCCAATATCAACTGCTGGCTATGCCAGAACCACCTGGGGGACGGTCCGGAATCACCTGCCAGCCATGGCGGAACCACCTCTCAGACGTACCAGAACCACCTGCCGGAGAAGCTGGAAACACGTCCTGGACAGTCTGGAACCACCTGCCGGCCAAGCCTGAACCACCTGCCAAGCACAACGGAGCAACCTGCCAGACACGCCAAAATCACCTGCGTGTTATGCCAGAACCACTTGGAGGACTCTCTGGGATGACCTGCCGGGCATGCCGGAACCACCTCTCAGACATGCCAGAACCCCGTGCCAATGACCCCGGAAGCACCAGCCGAGCACGCCAGAACCACCTGCTCGACGCGCCTGAACCATCTGCCGGACACGCCAAAATCACCGGCCCGCTGCACCAGCACCACTTCGGGGACAAGACGGAATCACGTGAGGGGCATGCCGGCACAGCCTCTCAGACTGAACCTCGTACCGGTCACCACAGAACCACCTGCCGGACAGACCCGAACCACCTGCTGGACACGCCGGAACCACCGGCTCGACCCGCCGGAACGACTGCTGGACATGCAAAATCACCTGCCGGCTACGCCGGAAACACTTGGCGAACACTCCGGAATCACCTGCCGGGCATGCCGGAACCAACTCTCAGATATGCGAGAACCACGTGCCAATGATCCCGGAAGCACCTGCCGAGCACGCCAGAGCCACCTGCTCGACTCGCCAAACCACCTGCCGGACAAGCAGAAATCACCTGCCGGCTACGCCACAACCAGTTGGTGAACACTTAGGAATCACGTGCCAGGCTTGCTGGAACCACCTGCCAGTCACGCCAAAATCACCTGCCAACTACGCCAGAACCACTTGGCGGACACTGCGGAATCACCTGTCGGGCCGGCTGGAACCACATCTCAGACGTGCCAGAAACGTGTTCATGAGATGCTGGAACCACACCCCGAACAGACGGATACCAGCTGCCAGAACCGCCTGAACCACCTGCTGAGCACGCCGGAACCACCTGCTCGACTCACCGGTACCACCTCCCTGACACGCCAAAATCACCTGCTGGTTATGAAAGAACCACTTGGCGGACACTCCGGAATCATCTGCCGGACATGCCGGAACCAGCTCTCAGACACACCAGAACCAAGTGCCGGAGACGCCGGAAGCACCTGCCGAGCATGCCGGAGCCACCTGCTCGACTCGCCAGAAACACCTGCTGGACACGCCAAAATCACCTGCCGGGTACGCCGGAAACACTTGGCGAACACTCCGGAATCACCTGCCGGGCATGCCGGAACCACCTCTCAGATATGCCAGAACCACGTGCCAATGACCCCGGAAGCACCTGCCGAGCACGCCGGAACCACCTGCTCGACTCGCCAGAACCACCAGCCGGACACGCAAAAATCACCTGCCGGCTACGCCACAACCAGTTGGGGAAGACTTCGGAATCACCTGCCGGGCTTGCTGGAACCACCTGCCGGTCATGCCAAAATCACCTGCCAACTACGCCAGTACCACTGGGCGGACACTGTGGAAACACCTGTCGGGCCGGCCGGAACCACATCTCAGACGTGCCAGAACCATGTGCATGAGATGCTGGAACCACACCCCGAACAGACGGAAAACACCTGCCAGACCCGTCTGAACAACCTGCCGAGCACGCCGGAGCCACCTGCTCGACTCGCCGGAACCACCTACCTGACATGCCCAAATCACCAGCCGGGTATGCCAGAACCACTTGGCGGACACTCCGGAATCATCTGCCGGACATGCCGGAACCAGCTCTCAGACGTGCCAGAACCATGTGGCGGACAGTCCGGAATCACCTGTTGGGCATGCGCAACCACCTCTGAGACGTACCAGAACCACATGCCATGCAGGCTGGAACCATCTACCGGACAGACCGGAATCACCTTTCGGGCATGCCGGAACCACCTGTCAGATGTGCCAGAAACACGTGCCGGAGACGCCGGAAGCACCTGCCAAGCACGTTGGAACCACCTGCTCAACTCGCCTGAACCACCTGCCGGACATGCCAAAATCACCTGCCGACTATGCCAGAACCACTTGGCGAACACTCCGGAATCACTTGCCGGGCATGCAGGAACCACCTCTCAGACATGCCAGAACCCCGTGCCAATGACCCCGGAAGCACCAGCCGAGCACGCCGGAACCACCTGCTCGACTCGCCAGAACCACCTGCCGATCACGCAAAAATCACCTGCCGGCTACGCCACAACCAGTTGGTGAACACTTTGGAATCACCTGCCAGGCTTGCTGGAACCACCTGCCAGTCAGACCAAAATCACCTGCCAAGTACGCCAGTACCACTTGGCGGACACTGTGGAAACACCTGTCGGGCCGGCCGGAACCACATCTCAGACGTGCCAGAACCATGTGCATGAGATGCTGGAACCACACCCCGAACAGACGGAAAACACCTGCCAGACCCATCTGAACAACCTGCCTAGCAAGCCGGAGCCACCTACCTGACATGCCCACATCACCAGCCGGGTATGCCAGAACCACTTGGCGGACACTCCGGAATCATCTGCCGGACATGCCGGAACCAGCTCTCAGACACACCAGAACCACGTGCCGGAGACGCCGGAAGCACCTGCCGAGCATGCCGGAGCCACCTGCTCGACTCGCCTGAAACACCTGCCGGACACGCCCAAACCACCTGCCGGGTACGCCAGAACCACCTGGTGGACACTCCGAAACCACCTGTCGCGCATGCCGGAACCACCTCTCAGATGAGCCGGAAGCACGTGCCGGACACGCCGGAATCACCTACCGGACAGACCGGAACCACCTGCCGAGCACGCCGGAGCCACCTGTTCGACTCGCTGGAACCACCTGCCGGACAGGCCAATATCAACTGCTGGCTATGCCAGAACCACCTGGGGGACGGTCCGGAATCACCTGCCAGCCATGGCGGAACCACCTCTCAGACGTACCAGAACCACCTGCCGGAGAAGCTGGAAACACGTCCTGGACAGTCTGGAACCACCTGCTGGCCAAGCCTGAACCACCTGCCAAGCACAACGGAACAACCTGCCAGACACGCGAAAATCACCTGCGTGTTATGCCAGAACCACTTGGAGGACTCTCTGGGATGACCTGCCGGGCATGCCGGAACCACCTCTCAGACGTGCCAGAACCATGTGGCGGACAGTCCGGAATCACCTGTTGGGCATGCGCAACCACCTCTGAGACGTACCAGAACCACATGCCGTGCCGGCTGGAACCACCTACCGGACAGACCGGAATCACCTTTCGGGCATGCCGGAACCACCTGTCAGATGTGCCAGAAACACGTGCCGGAGACGCCGGAAGCACCTGCCAAGCTCGTTGGAACCACCTGCTCAACTCGTCTGAAACACCTGCCAGACATGCCAAAATCACCTGCCGACTATGCCAGAACCACTTGGCGAACACTCCGGAATCACTTGCCGGGCATGCAGGAACCACCACTCAGACATGCCAGAACCCCGTGCCAATGACCCCGGAAGCACCAGCCGAGCACGCCGGAACCACCTGCTCGACTCGCCAGAACCACCTGCTGATCACGCAAAAATCACCTGCTGGCTACGCCACAACCAGTTGGTTAACACTTTGGAATCACCTGCCAGGCTTGCTGGAACCACCTGCCAGTCATGCCAAAATCACCTGCCAACTACGCCAGAACCGCTTGGCGGACATTGCGGAAACACCTGTCGGGCCGGCTGGAACCACATCTCAGACGTGCCAGAAACGTGTTCATGAGATGCTGGAACCACACCCCGAACAGACGGATACCACCTGCCAGAACCGCCTGAACCACCTGCTGAGCACGCCGGAACCACCTGCTCGACTCACCGGTACCACCTCCCTGACACGCCAAAATCACCTGCTGGGTATGCCAGAACCACTTGGCGGACACTCCGGAATCATCTGCCGGACATGCCGGAACCAGCTCTCAGACACACCAGAACCAAGTGCCGGAGACGCCGGAAGCACCTGCCGAGCATGCCGGAGCCACCTGCTCGACTCGCCAGAAACACCTGCCGGACACGCCAAAATCACCTGCCGGGTACGCCAGAACCACCTGGCGGACACTCCGGAATCACCTGCCGCGCATGACGGAACCACTTCTCAGACTTGCCGGAAGCATGTGCCAGACACGCCGGAAACACCTACCGGACAGACCGGAACCACCTGCCAAGAACGCCGGAGCCACCTGTTCGACTCGCTGGAACCACCTGCCGGAGAGGCCAATAGCAACTGCTGGCTATGCCAGAACCACCTGGGGGACAGTCCGGGATCACCTGCCAGCCATGGCGGAACCACCTCTCAGACGTACCAGAACCACCTGCCGGAGAAGCTGGAAACACGTCCTGGACAGACTGGAACCACGTGACGGCCATGCCTGAACCACCTGCCGAGCACGGCGGAACCACCTGCCGGACACGCCAAAATCACCTGCGGGCTACGCCAGAACCACTTGGACGACTCTCCGAAATGACCTGCCGGGCATGTTGGAACCACCTCTCAGACGTGCCAGAAGCACGTGGCGGACAGTCCGGAATCACCTGTTGGGCATACGCAACCACCTCTGAGACGTACCAGAACCACGTGCCGTGCACGCCGGAACCACCTACCGGACAGACTGGAATCAACTTTTGGGCATGCCGGAACCACCAGTCAGATGTGCCAGAAACACGTGCCGGAGACGCCGGAACCACCTGCCGAGCACGTCGCAACCACCTGCTCAACTCGCCTGAACCACCTGCCGGACACGCCAAAATCACCTGCCCACTACACCAGCACCACTTCGGGGAGAAGCCGGAATCACGTGGGGGCATGCCGGCCCAGCCTCTCAGACTGAACCTCGTGCCGGACACCACAGAACCACCTGCCGGACAGACCGGAACCACCTGCCGGACACGCCGGAACCACCGGCTCGACCCGCCGGAACGACCGCTGGACATGCAAAATCAGCTGCCGGCTACGCCGGAAACACTTGGCGAACGCTCCGGAATCACCTGCCGGGCATGCCAGAACCACCTCTCAGATATGCCAGAACCACGTGCCAATGACCCCGGAAGCACCTGCCGAGCACGCCGGAACCACCTGCTCGACTCGCCAGAACCACCTGCCGGACACGCAAAAATCACCTGCCGGCTACGCCGCAACCAGTTGGGGAACACTTCGGAATCACCTGCCGGGCTTGCTGGAACCACCTGCCGGTCATGCCAAAATCACCTGCCAAGTACGCCAGTACCACTTGGCGGACACTGTGGAAACACCTGTCGGGCCGGCCGGAACCACATCTCAGACGTGCCAGAACCATGTGCATGAGATGCTGGAACCACACACCGAACAGACGGAAAACACCTGCCAGACCCGTCTGAACAACCTGCCGAGCACGCCGGAGCCACCTGCTCGACTCGCCGGAACCACCTACCTGACATGCCCAAATCACCAGCCGGGTATGCCAGAACCACTTGGCGGACACTCCGGAATCATCTGCCGGACATGCCGGAACCAGCTCTCAGACACACCAGAACCACGTGCCGGAGACGCCGGAAGCACCTGCCGAGCATGCCGGAGCCACCTGCTCGACTCGCCAGAAACACCTGCCGGTCACGCCAAAATCACCTGCCGGGTACACCAGAACCACCTGGCGGACACTCAGAAGCCACCTGTCGCGCATGCCGGAACCACCTCTCAGACGTGCCGGAAGCACGTGCCGGACCCGCCGGAAACACCTACCGGACAGACCGGAACCACCTGCCGAGAACGCCGGAGCCACCTGTTCGACTCTCTGGAACCACCTGCCGGACAGGCCAATATCAACTGCTGGCTATGCCAGAACCACCTGGGGGACAGTCCGGGATCACCTGCCAGCCATGGCGGAACCACCTCTCAGACGTACCAGAACCACCTGCCGGAGAAGCTGGAAACACGTCCTGGACAGACTGGAACCACGTGACGGCCATGCCTGAACCACCTGCCGAGCACGGCGGAACCACCTGCGGGCTATGCCAGAACCACTTGGAGGACTCTCTTGGTTGACCTGCCGGGCATGCCGGAACCACGTCTCAGACATACCAGAACCACCTGCCGGAGAAGCTGGAAACACGTCCTGGACAGTCTGGAACCACCTGCCGGCCAAGCCTGAACCACCTGCCAAGCACAGCGGAACAACCTGCCAGACACGCCAAAATCACCTGCGTGTTATGCCAGAACCACTTGGAGGACTCTCTGGGATGACCTTCCGGGCATGCCGGAACCACCTCTCAGACGTGCCAGAACCATGTGGCGGACAGTCCGGAATCACCTGTTGGGCATGCGCAACCACCTCTGAGACGTACCAGAACCACATGCCGTGCCGGCTGGAACCACCTACCGGACAGACCGGAATCACCTTTCGGGCATGCGGGAACCACCTGTCAGATGTGCCAGAAACACGTGCCGGAGACGCCGGAAGCACCTGCCAAGCACGTTGGAACCACCTGCTCAACTCGCCTGAACCACCTGCCGGACATGCCAAAATCACCTGCCGACTATGCCAGAACCACTTGGCGAACACTCCGGAATCACTTGCCGGGCATGCAGGAACCACCACTCAGACATGCCAGAACCCCGTGCCAATGACCCCGGAAGCACCAGCCGAGCACGCCGGAACCACCTGCTCGACTCGCCAGAACCACCTGCCGATCACGCAAAAATCACCTGCCGGCTACGCCACAACCAGTTGGTGAACACTTTGGAATCACCTGCCAGGCTTGCTGGAACCACCTGCCAGTCATGCCAAAATCACCTGCCAACTACGCCAGAACCGCTTGGCGGACACTGCGGAAACACCTGTCGGGCCGGCTGGAACCACATCTCAGACGTGCCAGAAACGTGTTCATGAGATGCTGGAACCACACCCCGAACAGACGGATACCACCTGCCAGAACCGCCTGAACCACCTGCTGAGCACGCCGGAACCACCTGCTCGACTCACCGGTACCACCTCCCTGACACGCCAAAATCACCTGCTGGGTATGCCAGAACCACTTGGCGGACACTCCGGAATCATCTGCCGGACATGCCGGAACCAGCTCTCAGACACACCACAACCAAGTGCCGGAGACGCCGGAAGCACCTGCAGAGCATGCCGGAGCCACCTGCTCGACTCGCCAGAAACACCTGCCGGACACGCCAAAATCACGTGCCTGGTACGCCAGAACCACCTGGCGGACACTCCGGAATCACCTGCCGCGCATGACGGAACCACCTCTCAGACGTGCCGGAAGCACGTGCCAGACACGCCGGAAACACCTACCGGACAGACCGGAACCACCGGCCAAGAACGCCGGAGCCACCTGTTCGACTCGCTGGAACCACCTGCCGGAGAGGCCAATATCAACTGCTGGCTATGCCAGAACCACCTGTGGGACGGTCCGGGATCACCTGCCAGCCATGGCGGAACCACCTCTCAGACGTACCAGAACCACCTGCCGGAGAAGCTGGAAACACGTCCTGGACAGACTGGAACCACGTGGCGGCCATGCCTGAACCACCTGCCGAGCACGGCGGAACCACCTGCCGGACACGCCAAAATCACCTGCGGGCTACGCCAGAACCACTTGGACGACTCTCCGAAATGACCTGCCGGGCATGTTGGAACCACCTCTCAGACGTGCCAGAAGCACGTGGCGGACAGTCCGGAATCACCTGTTGGGCATACGCAACCACCTTTGAGACGTACCAGAACCACGTGCCGTGCACGCCGGAACCACCTAACGGACAGACCGGAATCAACTTTTGGGCGTGCCAGAACCACCAGTCAGATGTGCCAGAAACACGTGCCGGAGACGCCGGAAGCACCTGCCGAGCACGTCGCAACCACCTGCTCAACTCGCCTGAACCACCTGCCGGACATGCCAAAATCACCTGCCCGCTACACCAGCACCACTTCGGGGACAAGCCGGAATCACGTGAGGGGCATGCCGGCACAGCCTCTCAGTCTGAACCTCGTGCCGGACACCACAGAACCACATGCCGGACAGACCGGAACCACCTGCCGGACACGCCGGAACCACCGGCTCGACCCGCCGGAACGACCGCTGGACATGCAAAATCACCTGCCGGCTACGCCGGAAACACTTGGCGAACACTCCGGAATCACGTGCCGGGCATGCCGGAACCACCTCTCAGATATGCCAGAACCACGTGCCAATGACCCCAGAAGCACCTGCCGAGCACGCCGGAACCACCTGCTCGACTCGCCAGAAGCACCTGCCGGACACGCAAAAATCACCTGCCGGCTACGCCACAACCAGTTGGGGAACACTTCGGAATCACCTGCCGGGCTTGCTGGAACCACCTGCCGGTCATGCCAAAATCACCTGCCAACTACGCCAGTACCACTTGGCGGACACTGTGGAAACACCTGTCGGGCCGGCCGGAACCACATCTCAGACGTGCCAGAACCATGTGCATGAGATGCTGGAAGCACACCCCGAACCGACGGAAAACACCTGCCAGACCCGTCTGAACAACCTGCCGAGCACGCCGGAGCCACCTGCTCGACTCGCCGGAACCACCTACCTGACATGCCCAAATCACCAGCCGGGTATGCCAGAACCACTTGGCGGACACTCCGGAATCATCTGCCGGACATGCCGGAACCAGCTCTCAGACACACCAGAACCACGTGCCGGAGACGCCGGAAGCACCTGCCGAGCATGCCGGAGCCACCTGCTCGACTCGCCAGAAACACCTGCCGGACACGCCCAAACCACCTGCCGGGTACCCCAGAACCAACTGGCGGACACTCCGAAATCACCTGTCGCGCATGCCGGAACCACCTCTCAGACGTGCCGGAAGCACATGCCGGACACGCCGAAATCAACTACCGGACAGACCGGAACCACCTGCCGAGCACGCCGGAGCCACCTGTTCGACTCGCTGGAACCACCTGCCGGACAGGCCAATATCAACTGCTGGCTATGCCAGAACCACCTGGGGGACGGTCCTTAATCACCTGCCAGCCATGGCGGAACCACCTCTCAGACGTACCAGAACCACCTGCCGGAGAAGCTGGAAACACGTCCTGGAGAGTCTGGAACCACCTGCCGGCCAAGCCTGAACCACCTGCCAAGCACAACGGAACAACCTGCCAGACACGCCAAAATCACCTGCGTGTTATGCCAGAACCACTTGGAGGACTCTCTGGGATGACCTGCCGGGCATGCCGGAACCACCTCTCAGACGTGCCAGAACCATGTGGCGGACAGTCCGGAATCACCTGTTGGGCATGCGCAACCACCTCTGAGACGTACCAGAACCACATGCCGTGCCGGCTGGAACCACCTACCGGACAGACCGGAATCACCTTTCGGGCATGCCGGAACCACCTGTCAGATGTGCCAGAAACACGTGCCGGAGACGCCGGAAGCACCTGCCAAGCTCGTTGGAACCACCTGCTCAACTCGTCTGAAACACCTGCCAGACATGCCAAAATCACCTGCCGACTATGCCAGAACCACTTGGCGAACACTCCGGAATCACTTGCCGGGCATGCAGGAACCACCACTCAGACATGCCAGAACCCGTGCCAATGACCCCGGAAGCACCAGCCGAGCACGCCGGAACCACCTGCTCGACTCGCCAGAACCACCTGCTGATCACGCAAAAATCACCTGCTGGCTACGCCACAACCAGTTGGTTAACACTTTGGAATCACCTGCCAGGCTTGCTGGAACCACCTGCCGGTCATGCCAAAATCACCTCCCAACTACGCCAGTACCACTGGGCGGACACTGTGGAAACACCTGTCGGGCCGGCCGGAACCACATCTCAGACGTGCCAGAACCATGTGCATGAGATGCTGGAACCACACCCCGAACAGACGGAAAACACCTGCCAGACCCGTCTGAACAACCTGCCGAGCACGCCGGAGCCACCTACCTGACATGCCCAAATCACCAGCCGGGTATGCCAGAACCACTTGGCGGACACTCCGGAATCATCTGCCGGGCATGCCGGAACCACCTCTCAGATATGCCAGAACCACGTGCCAATGACCCCGGAAGCACCTGCCGAGCACGCCGGAACCACCTGCTCGACTCGCCAGAACCACCTGCCGGACACGCAGAAATCACCTGCCGGCTACGCCACAACCAGTTGGGGAACACTTCGGAATCCCCTGCCGGGCTTGCTGGAACCACCTGCCGGTCATGCCAAAATCACCTGCCAACTACGCCAGTACCACTTGGCGGACACTGTGGAAACACCTGTCGGGCCGGCCGGAACCACATCTCAGACGTGCCAGAACCATGTGCATGAGATGCTGGAACCACACCCCGAACAGACGGAAAACACCTGCCAGACCCGTCTGAACAACCTGCCGAGCACGCCGGAGCCACCTGCTCGACTCGCCGGAACCACCTACCTGACATGCCCAAATCACCAGCCGGGTATGCCAGAACCACTTGGCGGACACTCCGGAATCATCTGCCGGACATGCCGGAACCAGCTCTCAGACGTGCCAGAACCATGTGGCGGACAGTCCGGAATCACCTGTTGGGCATGCGCAACCACCTCTGAGACGTACCAGAACCACATGCCATGCAGGCTGGAACCACCTACCGGACAGACCGGAATCACCTTTCGGGCATGCCGGAACCACCTGTCAGATGTGCCAGAAACACGTGCCGGAGACGCCGGAAGCACCTGCCAAGCACGTTGGAACCACCTGCTCAACTCGCCTGAACCACCTGCCGGACATGCCAAAATCACCTGCCGACTATGCCAGAACCACTTGGCGAACACTCCGGAATCACTTGCCGGGCATGCAGGAACCACCTCTCAGACATGCCAGAACCCCGTGCCAATGACCCCGGAAGCACCAGCCGAGCACGCCGGAACCACCTGCTCGACTCGCCAGAACCACCTGCCGATCACGCAAAAATCACCTGCCGGCTACGCCACAACCAGTTGGTGAACACTTTGGAATCACCTGCCAGGCTTGCTGGAACCACCTGCCAGTCAGACCAAAATCACCTGCCAAGTACGCCAGTACCACTTGGCGGACACTGTGGAAACACCTGTCGGGCCGGCCGGAACCACATCTCAGACGTGCCAGAACCATGTGCATGAGATGCTGGAACCACACCCCGAACAGACGGAAAACACCTGCCAGACCCATCTGAACAACCTGCCTAGCAAGCCGGAGCCACCTACCTGACATGCCCACATCACCAGCCGGGTATGCCAGAACCACTTGGCGGACACTCCGGAATCATCTGCCGGACATGCCGGAACCAGCTCTCAGACACACCAGAACCACGTGCCGGAGACGCCGGAAGCACCTGCCGAGCATGCCGGAGCCACCTGCTCGACTCGCCTGAAACACCTGCCGGACACGCCCAAACCACCTGCCGGGTACGCCAGAACCACCTGGCGGACACTCCGAAACCACCTGTCGCGCATGCCGGAACCACCTCTCAGATGTGCCGGAAGCACGTGCCGGACACGCCGGAATCACCTACCGGACAGACCGGAACCACCTGCCGAGCACGCCGGAGCCACCTGTTCGACTCGCTGGAACCACCTGCCGGACACGCCAAAATCACCTGCGGGCTACGCCAGAACCACTTGGACGACTCTCCGAAATGACCTGCCGGGCATGTTGGAACCACCTCTCAGACGTGCCAGAAGCACGTGGCGGACAGTCCGGAATCACCTGTTGGGCATACGCAACCACCTCTACACGTACCAGAACCACGTGCCGTGCACGCCGGAACCACCTACCGGACAGACCGGAATCAACTTTTGGGCATGCCGGAACCACCAGTCAGATGTGCCAGAAACACGTGCCGGAGACGCCGGAACCACCTGCCGAGCACGTCGCAACCACCTGCTCAACTCGCCTGAACCACCTGCCGGACACGCCAAAATCACCTGCCCGCTACACCAGCACCACTTCGGGGACAAGCCGGAATCACGTGAGGGGCATGCCGGCACAGCCTCTCAGACTGAACCTCGTGCCGGACACCACAGAACCACCTGCCGGACAGACCGGAACCACCTGCCGGACACGCCGGAACCAGCGGCTCGACCCGCCGGAACGACCGCTGGACATGCAAAATCACCTGCCGGCTACGCCGGAAACACTTGACGAACACTCCGGAATCACCTGCCGGGCATGCCGGAACCACCTCTCAGATATGCCAGAACCACATGCCAATGACCCCGGAAGCACCAGCCGAGCACGCCGGAACCACCTGCTCGACTCGCCAGAACCTCCTGCCGGACACGCAAAAATCACCTGCCGGCTACGCCACAACCAGTTGGGGAACACTTTGGAATCACCTGCCGGGCTTGCTGGAACCACCTGCCGGTCATGCCAAAATCACCTGCCAACTACGCCAGTACCACTTGGCGGACACTGTGGAAACACCTGTCGGGCCGGCCAGACCACATCTAAAGGCGTGCCAGAACCATGTGCATGAGATGCTGGAACCACAGCCCGAACAGACGGAAAACACCTGCCAGACCCGTCTGAACAACGTGCCGAGCACGCCGGAGCCACCTGCTCGACTCGCCGGAACCATCTACCTGACATGCCCAAATCACCAGCCGGGTATGCCAGAACCACTTGGCGGACACTCCGGAATCATCTGCCGGACATGCCGGAACCAGCTCTCAGACACACCAGAACCACGTGCCGGAGACGCCGGAAACACCTGCCGAGCATGCCGCAGCCACCTGCTCGACTCGCCAGAAACACCTGCCGGACACGCCAAAATCACCTGCCGGCTACGCCAGAACCACCTGGCGGACACTCCGAAATCACCTGTCGCGCATGCCGGAACCACCTCTCAGACGTGCCGGAAGCACGTGCCGGACACGCCGGAATCACCTACCGGACAGACCGGAACCACCTGCCGAGCACGCCGGAGCCACCTGTTCGACTCGCTGGAACCACCTGCCGGACAGGCCAATATCAACTGCTGGCTATGCCAGAAGCACCTGTGGGACGGTCCGGAATCGCCTGCCAGCCATGGCCGAACCACCTCTCAGACGTACCAGAACCACCTGCCGGAGAAGCTGGAAACACGTCCTGGACAGTCTGGAACCACCTGCCGCCAAGCCTGAACCACCTGCCAAGCACAACGGAACAACCTGCCAGACACGCCAAAATCACCTGCGTGTTATGCCAGAACCACTTGGAGGACTCTCTGGGATGACCTGCCGGGCATGCCAGAACCACCTCTCAGACGTGCCAGAACCATGTGGCGGACAGTCCGGAATCACCTCTTGGGCATGCGCAACCACCTCTGAGACGTCCAGAACCACATGCCGTGCAGGCTGGAACCACCTACGGAACAGACCGTAATCACCTTTCGGGCATGCCGGAACCACCTGTCAGATGTGCCAGAAACACGTGCCGGAGACGCCGGAAGCACCTGCCAAGCACGTTGGAACCACCTGCTCAACTCGCCTGAACCAGCTGCCGGACATGCCAAAATCACCTGCCGACTATGCCAGAACCACTTGGCGAACACTCCGGAATCACTTGCCGGGCATGCAGGAACCACCTCTCAGACATGCCAGAACCCCGTGCCAATGACCCCGGAAGCACCAGCCGAGCACGCCGGAACCACCTGCTCGACTCGCCAGAACCACCTGCCGATCACGCAAAAATCACCTGCCGGCTACGCCAGAACCGCTTGGCAGACAATGCGGAAACGCCTGTCGGGCCGGCTGGAACCACATCTCAGACGTGCCAGAAACGTGTTCATGAGATGCTGGAACCACACCCCGAACAGACGGATACCACCTGCCAGAACCGCCTGAACCACCTGCTGAGCACGCCGGAACCACCTGCTCGACTCACCGGTACCACCTCCCTGACACGCCAAAATCACCTGCTGGGTATGCCAGAACCAATTGGCGGACACTCCGGAATCATCTCCCGGACATGCCGGAACCAGCTCTCAGACACATCACAACCAAGTGCCGGAGACGCCGGAAGCACCTGCCAAGCACGTTGGGACCACTTGCTCAACTCGCGTGAGCCACCTGCCGGACATGCCAAAATCACCTGCCGACTATGCCAGAACCACTTGGCGAACACTCCGGAATCACTTGCCGGGCATGCCGGAACCACCTCTCAGACATGCCAGAAACGTGTTCATGAGATGCTGGAACCACACCCCGAACAGACGGATACCACCTGCCAGAACCGCCTGAACCACCTGCTGAGCACGCCGGAACCACCTGCTCGACTCACGGGTACCACCTCCCTGACACGCCAAAATCACCTGCTGGGTATGCCAGAACCACTTGGCGGACACTCCGGAATCATCTGCCGGACATGCCGGAACCAGCTCTCAGACACACCAGAACCAAGTGCCGGAGACGCCGGAAGCACCTGCCGAGCATGCCGGAGCCACCTGCTCGACTCGCCAGAAACACCTGCCGGACACGCCAAAATCACCTGCCGGGTACGCCAGAACCACCTGGCGGACACTACGGAATCACCTGCCGTGCATGCCGGAACCACCTCTCAGACGTGCCGGAAGCACGTGCCAGACACGCTGGAAACACCTACCGGACAGACCGGAACCACCTGCCAAGAACGCCGGAGCCACCTGTTCGACTCGCTGGAACCACCTGCCGGACAGGCCAATGTCAACTGCTGGCTATGCCAGAACCACCTGGGGGACAGTCCGGGATCACCTGCCAGCCATGGCGGAACCACCTCTCAGACGTACCAGAACCACCTGCCGGAGAAGCTGGAAACACGTCCTGGACAGACTGGAACCACGTGACGGCCATGCCTGAACCACCTGCCGAGCACGGCGGAACCACCTGCCGGACACGCCAAAATCACCTGCGGGCTACGCCAGAACCACTTGGACGACTCTCCGAAATGACCTGCCGGGCATGTTGGAACCACCTCTCAGACGTGCCAGAAGCACGTGGCGGACAGTCCGGAATCACCTGTTGGGCACACGCAACCACCTCTGACACGTACCAGAACCACGTGCCGTGCACGCCGGAACCACCTACCGGACAGACCGGAATCAACTTTTGGGCATGCCGGAACCACCAGTCAGATGTGAAAGAAACACGTGCCGGAGACGCCGGAACCACCTGCCGAGCACGTCGCAACCACCTGCTCAACTCGCCTGAACCACCTGCCGGACACGCCAAAATCACCTGCCCGCTACACCAGCACCACTTCGGGGACAAGCCGGAATCACGTGAGGGGCATGCCGGCACAGCCTCTCAGACTGAACCTCGTGACGGACAACACAGAACCACCTGCCGGACAGACCGGAACCACATGCCGGACACGCCGGAACCACAGGCTCGACCCGCCGGAACGACCGCTGGACATGCAAAATCACCTGCCGGCTACGCCGGAAACACTGGGCGAACACTCCGGAATCACCTGCCGGGCATGCCGGAACCACCTCTCAGATATGCCAGAACCACATGCCAATGACCCCGGAAGCACCAGCCGAGCACGCCGGAACCACCTGCTCGACTCGCCAGAACCTCCTGCCGGACACGCAAAAATCACCTGCCGGCTACGCCACAACCAGTTGGGGAACACTTTGGAATCACCTGCCGGGCTTGCTGGAACCACCTGCCGGTCATGCCAAAATCACCTGCCAACTACGCCAGTACCACTTGGCGGACACTGTGGAAACACCTGTCGGGCCGGCCAGACCACATCTAAAGGCGTGCCAGAACCATGTGCATGAGATGCTGGAACCACAGCCCGAACAGACGGAAAACACCTGCCAGACCCGTCTGAACAACGTGCCGAGCACGCCGGAGCCACCTGCTCGACTCGCCGGAACCATCTACCTGACATGCCCAAATCACCAGCCGGGTATGCCAGAACCACTTGGCGGACACTCCGGAATCATCTGCCGGACATGCCGGAACCAGCTCTCAGACACACCAGAACCACGTGCCGGAGACGCCGGAAACACCTGCCGAGCATGCCGCAGCCACCTGCTCGACTCGCCAGAAACACCTGCCGGACACGCCAAAATCACCTGCCGGCTACGCCAGAACCACCTGGCGGACACTCCGAAATCACCTGTCGCGCATGCCGGAACCACCTCTCAGACGTGCCGGAAGCACGTGCCGGACACGCCGGAATCACCTACCGGACAGACCGGAACCACCTGCCGAGCACGCCGGAGCCACCTGTTCGACTCGCTGGAACCACCTGCCGGACAGGCCAATATCAACTGCTGGCTATGCCAGAAGCACCTGTGGGACGGTCCGGAATCGCCTGCCAGCCATGGCCGAACCACCTCTCAGACGTACCAGAACCACCTGCCGGAGAAGCTGGAAACACGTCCTGGACAGTCTGGAACCACCTGCCGCCAAGCCTGAACCACCTGCCAAGCACAACGGAACAACCTGCCAGACACGCCAAAATCACCTGCGTGTTATGCCAGAACCACTTGGAGGACTCTCTGGGATGACCTGCCGGGCATGCCAGAACCACCTCTCAGACGTGCCAGAACCATGTGGCGGACAGTCCGGAATCACCTCTTGGGCATGCGCAACCACCTCTGAGACGTCCAGAACCACATGCCGTGCAGGCTGGAACCACCTACGGAACAGACCGTAATCACCTTTCGGGCATGCCGGAACCACCTGTCAGATGTGCCAGAAACACGTGCCGGAGACGCCGGAAGCACCTGCCAAGCACGTTGGAACCACCTGCTCAACTCGCCTGAACCAGCTGCCGGACATGCCAAAATCACCTGCCGACTATGCCAGAACCACTTGGCGAACACTCCGGAATCACTTGCCGGGCATGCAGGAACCACCTCTCAGACATGCCAGAACCCCGTGCCAATGACCCCGGAAGCACCAGCCGAGCACGCCGGAACCACCTGCTCGACTCGCCAGAACCACCTGCCGATCACGCAAAAATCACCTGCCGGCTACGCCAGAACCGCTTGGCAGACAATGCGGAAACGCCTGTCGGGCCGGCTGGAACCACATCTCAGACGTGCCAGAAACGTGTTCATGAGATGCTGGAACCACACCCCGAACAGACGGATACCACCTGCCAGAACCGCCTGAACCACCTGCTGAGCACGCCGGAACCACCTGCTCGACTCACCGGTACCACCTCCCTGACACGCCAAAATCACCTGCTGGGTATGCCAGAACCAATTGGCGGACACTCCGGAATCATCTCCCGGACATGCCGGAACCAGCTCTCAGACACATCACAACCAAGTGCCGGAGACGCCGGAAGCACCTGCCAAGCACGTTGGGACCACTTGCTCAACTCGCGTGAGCCACCTGCCGGACATGCCAAAATCACCTGCCGACTATGCCAGAACCACTTGGCGAACACTCCGGAATCACTTGCCGGGCATGCCGGAACCACCTCTCAGACATGCCAGAAACGTGTTCATGAGATGCTGGAACCACACCCCGAACAGACGGATACCACCTGCCAGAACCGCCTGAACCACCTGCTGAGCACGCCGGAACCACCTGCTCGACTCACGGGTACCACCTCCCTGACACGCCAAAATCACCTGCTGGGTATGCCAGAACCACTTGGCGGACACTCCGGAATCATCTGCCGGACATGCCGGAACCAGCTCTCAGACACACCAGAACCAAGTGCCGGAGACGCCGGAAGCACCTGCCGAGCATGCCGGAGCCACCTGCTCGACTCGCCAGAAACACCTGCCGGACACGCCAAAATCACCTGCCGGGTACGCCAGAACCACCTGGCGGACACTACGGAATCACCTGCCGTGCATGCCGGAACCACCTCTCAGACGTGCCGGAAGCACGTGCCAGACACGCTGGAAACACCTACCGGACAGACCGGAACCACCTGCCAAGAACGCCGGAGCCACCTGTTCGACTCGCTGGAACCACCTGCCGGACAGGCCAATGTCAACTGCTGGCTATGCCAGAACCACCTGGGGGACAGTCCGGGATCACCTGCCAGCCATGGCGGAACCACCTCTCAGACGTACCAGAACCACCTGCCGGAGAAGCTGGAAACACGTCCTGGACAGACTGGAACCACGTGACGGCCATGCCTGAACCACCTGCCGAGCACGGCGGAACCACCTGCCGGACACGCCAAAATCACCTGCGGGCTACGCCAGAACCACTTGGACGACTCTCCGAAATGACCTGCCGGGCATGTTGGAACCACCTCTCAGACGTGCCAGAAGCACGTGGCGGACAGTCCGGAATCACCTGTTGGGCACACGCAACCACCTCTGACACGTACCAGAACCACGTGCCGTGCACGCCGGAACCACCTACCGGACAGACCGGAATCAACTTTTGGGCATGCCGGAACCACCAGTCAGATGTGAAAGAAACACGTGCCGGAGACGCCGGAACCACCTGCCGAGCACGTCGCAACCACCTGCTCAACTCGCCTGAACCACCTGCCGGACACGCCAAAATCACCTGCCCGCTACACCAGCACCACTTCGGGGACAAGCCGGAATCACGTGAGGGGCATGCCGGCACAGCCTCTCAGACTGAACCTCGTGACGGACAACACAGAACCACCTGCCGGACAGACCGGAACCACATGCCGGACACGCCGGAACCACAGGCTCGACCCGCCGGAACGACCGCTGGACATGCAAAATCACCTGCCGGCTACGCCGGAAACACTGGGCGAACACTCCGGAATCACCTGCCGGGCATGCCGGAACCACCTCTCAGATATGCCAGAACCACATGCCAATGACCCCGGAAGCACCAGCCGAGCACGCCGGAACCACCTGCTCGACTCGCCAGAACCACCTGCCGGACACGCAAAAATCACCTGCCGGCTACGCCACAACCAGTTGGGGAACACTTCGGAATCACCTGCCGGGCTTGCTGGAACCACCTGCCAGTCATGCCAAAATCACCTGCCAACTACGCCAGTACCACTTGGCGGACACTGTGGAAACACCTGTCGGGCCGGCCGGAACCACATCTCAGACGTGCCAGAACCATGTGCATGAGATGCTGGAACCACACCCCGAACAGACGGAAAACACCTGCCAGACCCGTCTGAACAACCTGCCGAGCACGCCGGAGCCACCTGCTCGACTCGCCGGAACCACCTACCTGACATGCCCAAATCACCAGCCGGGTATGCCAGAACCACTTGGCGTACACTCCGGAATCATCTGCCGGACATGCCGGAACCAGCTCTCAGACACACCAGAACCACGTGCCGGAGACGCCGGAAGCACCTGCCGAGCATGCCGGAGCCACCTGCTCGACTCGCCAGAAACACCTGCCGGACACGCCAAAATCACCTGCCGGGTACGCCAGAACCACCAGGCGGACACTCCGAAACCACCTGTCGCGCATGCCGGAACCACCTCTCAGACGTGCCGTAAGCATGTGCCGGACACGCCGGAATCACCTACCGGACAAACCGGAACCACCTGCCGAGCACGCCGGAGCCACCTGTTCGACTCGCTGGAACCACCTGCCGGACAGGCCAATATCAACTGCTGGCTATGCCAGAACCACCTGGGGGACAGTCCGGGATCACCTGCCAGCCATGGCGGAACCACCTCTCAGACGTACCAGAACCACCTGCCGGAGAAGCTGGAAACACGTCCTGGACAGACTGGAACCACGTGACGGCCATGCCTGAACCACCTGCCGAGCACGGCGGAACCACCTGCCGGACACGCCAAAATCACCTGCGGGCTACGCCAGAACCACTTGGACGACTCTCCGAAATGACCTGCCGGGCATGTTGGAACCACCTCTCAGACGTGCCAGAAGCACGTGGCGGACAGTCCGGAATCACCTGTTGGCCATACGCAACCACCTCTGAGACGTACCAGAACCACGTGCCGTGCACGCCGGAACCACCTACTGGACAGACCGGAATCAACTTTTGGGCATGCCGGAACCACCAGTCAGATGTGCCAGAAACACGTGCCGGAGACGCCGGAAGCACCTGCCGAGCACGTCGCAACCACCTGCTCAACTCGCCTGAACCACCTGCCGGACACGCCAAAATCACCTGCCCGCTACACCAGCACCACTTCGGGGACAAGCCGGAATCACGTGAGGGGCATGCCGGCACAGCCTCTCAGACTGAACCTCGTGCCGGACACCACAGAACCACCTGCCGGACAGACCGGAACCACGTGCCGGACACGCCGGAACCACCGGCTCGACCCGCCGGAACGACCGCTGGACATGCAAAATCACCTGCCGGCTACGCCGGAAACACTTGGCGAACACTCCGGAATCACCTGCCGGGCATGCCGGAACCACCTCTCAGATATGCCAGAACCACGTGCCAATGACCCCGGAAGCACCTGCCGAGCACGCCGGAACCACCTGCTCGACTCGCCAGAACCACCTGCCGGACACGCAAAAATCACCTGCCGGCTACGCCACAACCAGTTGGTGAACACTTTGGAATCACCTGCCAGGCTTGCTGGAACCACCTGCCAGTCATGCCAAAATCACCTGCCAACTACGCCAGAACCGCTTGGCGGACACTGCGGAAACACCTGTCGGGCCGGCTGGAACCACATCTCAGACGTGCCAGAAACGTGTTCATGAGATGCTGGAACCACACCCCGAACAGAGGGATACCACCTGCCAGAACCGCCTGAACCACCTGCTGAGCACGCCGGAACCACCTGCTCGACTCACCGGTACCACCTCCCTGACACGCCAAAATCACCTGCTGGGTATGCCAGAACCACTTGGCAGACACTCCGGAATCATCTGCCGGACATGCCGGAACCAGCTCTCAGACACACCAGAACCAAGTGCCGGAGACGCCGGAAGCACCTGCCGAGCATGCCAGAGCCACCTGCTCGACTCGCCAGAAACAACTGCCGGACACGCCAAAATCACCTGCCGGGTACGCCAGAACCACCTGGCGGACACGCCGGAACCACCTGCTCGACTCGCCAGAACCACCAGCCGGACACGCAAAAATCACCTGCCGGCTACGCCACAACCAGTTGGGGAACACTTCGGAATCACCTGCCGGGCTTGCTGGAACCACCTGCCGGTCATGCCAAAATCACCTGCCAACTACGCCAGTACCACTTGGCAGACACTGTGGAAACACCTGTCGGGCCGGCCGGAACCACATCTCAGACGTGCCAGAACCATGTGCATGAGATGCTGGAACCACACCCCGAACAGACGGAAAACACCTGCCAGACCCGTCTGAACAACCTGCCGAAGACGCCGGAGCCACCTGCTCGACTCGCCGGAACCACCTACCTGACATGCCCAAATCACCAGCCGGGTATGCCAGAACCACTTGGCGGACACTCCGGAATCATCTGCCGGACATGCCGGAACCAGCTCTCAGACACACCAGAACCAAGTGCCGGAGACGCCGGAAGCACCTGCCGAGCATGCCGGAGCCACCTGCTCGACTCGCGAGAAACACCTGCCGGAAACGCCAAAATCCCCTGCCGGGTACGCCAGAACCACCTGGCGGACACTCCGAAATCACCTGTCGCGCATGCCGGATCCACCTCTCAGACGTGCCGGAAGCACGTGCCGGACACGCCGGAATCACCTACCGGACAGACCGGAACCACCTGCCGAGCACGCCGGAGCCACCTGTTCGACTCGCTGGAACCACCTGCCGGACAGGCCAATATCAACTGCTGGCTATGCCAGAACCACCTGGGGGACGGTCCGGAATCACCTGCCAGCCATGGCGGTACCACCTCTCAGACGTACCAGAACCACCTGCCGGAGAAGCTGGAAACACGTCCTGGACAGTCTGGAACCACCTGCCGGCCAAGCCTGAACCACCTGCCAAGCACAACGGAACAACCTGCCAGACACGCCAAAATCACCTGCGTGTTATGCCAGAACCACTTGGAGGACTCTCTGGGATGACCTGCCGGGCATGCCGGAACCACCTCTCAGACGTGCCAGAACCATGTGGCGGACAGTCCGGAATCACCTGTTGGGCATGCGCAACCACCTCTGAGACGTACCAGAACCACATGCCGTGCAGGCTGGAACCACCTACCGGACAGACTGGAATCACCTTTCGGGCATGCCGGAACCACCTGTCAGATGTGCCAGAAACACGTGCCGGAGACGCCGGAAGCACCTGCCAAGCACGTTGGAACCACCTGCTCAACTCGCCTGAACCACCTGCCGGACATGCCAAAATCACCTGCCGACTATGCCAGAACCACTTGGCGAACACTCCGGAATCACTTGCCGGGCATGCAGGAACCACCTCTCAGACATGCCAGAACCCCGTGCCAATGACCCCGGAAGCACCAGCCGAGCACGCCGGAACCACCTGCTCGACTCGCCAGAACCACCTGCCGATCACGCAAAAATCACCTGCCGGCTACGCCACAACCACTTGGTGAACTCTTTGGAATCACCTGCCAGGCTTGCTGGAACCACCTGCCAGTCAGACCAAAATCACCTGCCAAGTACGCCAGTACCACTTGGCGGACACTGTGGAAACACCTGTCGGGCCGGCCGGAACCACATCTCAGACGTGCCAGAACCATGTGCATGAGATGCTGGAACCACACCCCGAACAGACGGAAAACACCTGCCAGACCCATCTGAACAACCTGCCTAGCAAGCCGGAGCCACCTACCTGACATGCCCACATCACCAGCCGGGTATGCCAGAACCACTTGGCGGACACTCCGGAATCATCTGCCGGACATGCCGGAACCAGCTCTCAGACACACCAGAACCACGTGCCGGAGACGCCGGAAGCACCTGCCGAGCATGCCGGAGCCACCTGCTCGACTCGCCTGAAACACCTGCCGGACACGCCCAAACCACCTGCCGGGTACGCCAGAACCACCTGGCGGACACTCCGAAACCACCTGTCGCGCATGCCGGAACCACCTCTCAGATGTGCCGGAAGCACGTGCCGGACACGCCGGAATCACCTACCGGACAGACCGGAACCACCTGCCGAGCACGCCGGAGCCACCTGTTCGACTCGCTGGAACCACCTGCCGGACACGCCAAAATCACCTGCGGGCTACGCCAGAACCACTTGGACGACTCTCCGAAATGACCTGCCGGGCATGTTGGAACCACCTCTCAGACGTGCCAGAAGCACGTGGCGGACAGTCCGGAATCACCTGTTGGGCATACGCAACCACCTCTACACGTACCAGAACCACGTGCCGTGCACGCCGGAACCACCTACCGGACAGACCGGAATCAACTTTTGGGCATGCCGGAACCACCAGTCAGATGTGCCAGAAACACGTGCCGGAGACGCCGGAACCACCTGCCGAGCACGTCGCAACCACCTGCTCAACTCGCCTGAACCACCTGCCGGACACGCCAAAATCACCTGCCCGCTACACCAGCACCACTTCGGGGACAAGCCGGAATCACGTGAGGGGCATGCCGGCACAGCCTCTCAGACTGAACCTCGTGCCGGACACCACAGAACCACCTGCCGGACAGACCGGAACCACCTGCCGGACACGCCGGAACCAGCGGCTCGACCCGCCGGAACGACCGCTGGACATGCAAAATCACCTCCCGGCTACGCCGGAAACACTTGACGAACACTCCGGAATCACCTGCCGGGCATGCCGGAACCACCTCTCAGATATGCCAGAACCACATGCCAATGACCCCGGAAGCACCAGCCGAGCACGCCGGAACCACCTGCTCGACTCGCCAGAACCACCTGCCGGACACGCAAAAATCACCTGCCGGCTACGCCACAACCAGTTGGGGAACACTTCGGAATCCCCTGCCGGGCTTGCTGGAACCACCTGCCGGTCATGCCAAAATCACCTGCCAACTACGCCAGTACCACTTGGCGGACACTGTGGAAACACCTGTCGGGCCGGCCGGAACCACATCTCAGACGTGCCAGAACCATGTGCATGAGATGCTGGAACCACACCCCGAACAGACGGAAAACACCTGCCAGACCCGTCTGAACAACCTGCCGAGCACGCCGGGGCCACCTGCTCGACTCGCCGGAACCACCTACCTGACATGCCCAAATCACCAGCCGGGTATGCCAGAACCACTTGGCGTACACTCCGGAATCATCTGCCGGACATGCCGGAACCAGCTCTCAGACACACCAGAACCACGTGCCGGAGACGCCGGAAGCACCTGCCGAGCATGCCGGAGCCACCTGCTCAACTCGCCAGAAACACCTGCCGGACACGCCAAAATCACCTGCCGGGTACGCCAGAAACACCTGGCGGACACTCCGAAACCACCTGTCGCGAATGCCGGAACCACCTCTCAGACGTGCCGGAAGCACGTGCCGGACACGCCGGAATCACCTACCGGACAGACCGGAACCACCTGCCGAGCACGCCGGAGCCACCTGTTCGACTCGCTGGAACCACCTGCCGGACAGGCCAATATCAACTGCTGGCTATGCCAGAAGCACCTGTGGGACGGTCCGGAATCGCCTGCCAGCCATGGCCGAACCACCTCTCAGACGTACCAGAACCACCTGCCGGAGAAGCTGGAAACACGTCCTGGACAGTCTGGAACCACCTGCCGCCAAGCCTGAACCACCTGCCAAGCACAACGGAACAACCTGCCAGACACGCCAAAATCACCTGCGTGTTATGCCAGAACCACTTGGAGGACTCTCTGGGATGACCTGCCGGGCATGCCAGAACCACCTCTCAGACGTGCCAGAACCATGTGGCGGACAGTCCGGAATCACCTCTTGGGCATGCGCAACCACCTCTGAGACGTCCAGAACCACATGCCGTGCAGGCTGGAACCACCTACGGAACAGACCGTAATCACCTTTCGGGCATGCCGGAACCACCTGTCAGATGTGCCAGAAACACGTGCCGGAGACGCCGGAAGCACCTGCCAAGCACGTTGGAACCACCTGCTCAACTCGCCTGAACCACCTGCCGGACATGCCAAAATCACCTGCCGACTATGCCAGAACCACTTGGCGAACACTCCGGAATCACTTGCCGGGCATGCAGGAACCACCTCTCAGACATGCCAGAACCCCGTGCCAATGACCCCGGAAGCACCAGCCGAGCACGCCGGAACCACCTGCTCGACTCGCCAGAACCACCTGCCGATCACGCAAAAATCACCTGCCAGCTACGCCAGAACCGCTTGGCAGACAATGCGGAAACGCCTGTCGGGCCGGCTGGAACCACATCTCAGACGTGCCAGAAACGTGTTCATGAGATGCTGGAACCACACCCCGAACAGACGGATACCACCTGCCAGAACCGCCTGAACCACCTGCTGAGCACGCCGGAACCACCTGCTCGACTCACCGGTACCACCTCCCTGACACGCCAAAATCACCTGCTGGGTATGCCAGAACCAATTGGCGGACACTCCGGAATCATCTCCCGGACATGCTGGAACCAGCTCTCAGACACATCACAACCAAGTGCCGGAGACGCCGGAAGCACCTGCCAAGCACGTTGGGACCACTTGCTCAACTCGCGTGAGCCACCTGCCGGACATGCCAAAATCACCTGCCGACTATGCCAGAACCACTTGGCGAACACTCCGGAATCACTTGCCGGGCATGCCGGAACCACCTCTCAGACATGCCAGAAACGTGTTCATGAGATGCTGGAACCACACCCCGAACAGACGGATACCACCTGCCAGAACCGCCTGAACCACCTGCTGAGCACGCCGGAACCACCTGCTCGACTCACGGGTACCACCTCCCTGACACGCCAAAATCACCTGCTGGGTATGCCAGAACCACTTGGCGGACACTCCGGAATCATCTGCCGGACATGCCGGAACCAGCTCTCAGACACACCAGAACCAAGTGCCGGAGACGCCGGAAGCACCTGCCGAGCATGCCGGAGCCACCTGCTCGACTCGCCAGAAACACGTGCCGGACACGCCAAAATCACCTGCCGGGTACGCCAGAACCACCTGGCGGACACTACGGAATCACCTGCCGTGCATGCCGGAACCACCTCTCAGACGTGCCGGAAGCACGTGCCAGACACGCTGGAAACACCTACCGGACAGACCGGAACCACCTGCCAAGAACGCCGGAGCCACCTGTTCGACTCGCTGGAACCACCTGCCGGACAGGCCAATGTCAACTGCTGGCTATGCCAGAACCACCTGGGGGACAGTCCGGGATCACCTGCCAGCCATGGCGGAACCACCTCTCAGACGTACCAGAACCACCTGCCGGAGAAGCTGGAAACACGTCCTGGACAGACTGGAACCACGTGACGGCCATGCCTGAACCACCTGCCGAGCACGGCGGAACCACCTGCCGGACACGCCAAAATCACCTGCGGGCTACGCCAGAACCACTTGGACGACTCTCCGAAATGACCTGCCGGGCATGTTGGAACCACCTCTCAGACGTGCCAGAAGCACGTGGCGGACAGTCCGGAATCACCTGTTGGGCACACGCAACCACCTCTGACACGTACCAGAACCACGTGCCGTGCACGCCGGAACCACCTACCGGACAGACCGGAATCAACTTTTGGGCATGCCGGAACCACCAGTCAGATGTGAAAGAAACACGTGCCGGAGATGCCGGAACCACCTGCCGAGCACGTCGCAACCACCTGCTCAACTCGCCTGAACCACCTGCCGGACACGCCAAAATCACCTGCCCGCTACACCAGCACCACTTCGGGGACAAGCCGGAATCACGTGAGGGGCATGCCGGCACAGCCTCTCAGACTGAACCTCGTGACGGACAACACAGAACCACCTGCCGGACAGACCGGAACCACATGCCGGACACGCCGGAACCACAGGCTCGACCCGCCGGAACGACCGCTGGACATGCAAAATCACCTGCCGGCTACGCCGGAAACACTGGGCGAACACTCCGGAATCACCTGCCGGGCATGCCGGAACCACCTCTCAGATATGCCAGAACCACATGCCAATGACCCCGGAAGCACCAGCCGAGCACGCCGGAACCACCTGCTCGACTCGCCAGAACCACCTGCCGGACACGCAAAAATCACCTGCCGGCTACGCCACAACCAGTTGGGGAACACTTCGGAATCACCTGCCGGGCTTGCTGGAACCACCTGCCGGTCATGCCAAAATCACCTGCCAACTACGCCAGTACCACTTGGCGGACACTGTGGAAACACCTGTCGGGCCGGCCGGAACCACATCTCAGACGTGCCAGAACCATGTGCATGAGATGCTGGAACCACACCCCGAACAGACGGAAAACACCTGCCAGACCCGTCCCAACAACCTGCCGAGCACGCCGGAGCCACCTGCTCGACTCGCCGGAACCACCTACCTGACATGCCCAAATCACCAGCCGGGTATGCCAGAACCACTTGGCGTACACTCCGGAATCATCTGCCGGACATGCCGGAACCAGCTCTCAGACACACCAGAACCACGTGCCGGAGACGCCGGAAGCACCTGCCGAGCATGCCGGAGCCACCTGCTCGACTCGCCAGAAACACCTGCCGGACACGCCAAAATCACCTGCCGGGTACGCCAGAACCACCAGGCGGACACTCCGAAACCACCTGTCGCGCATGCCGGAACCACCTCTCAGACGTGCCGTAAGCATGTGCCGGACACGCCGGAATCACCTACCGGACAGACCGGAACCACCTGCCGAGCACGCCGGAGCCACCTGTTCGACTCGCTGGAACCACCTGCTGGACAGGCCAATATCAACTGCTGGCTATGCCAGAAGCACCTGGGGGACGGTCCGGAATCGCCTGCCAGCCATGGCCGAACCACCTCTCAGACGTACCAGAACCACCTGCCGGAGAAGCTGGAAACACGTCCTGGACAGTCTGGAACCACCTGCCGGCCAAGCCTGAACCACCTGCCAAGCACAACGGAACAACCTGCCAGACACGCCAAAATCACCTGCGTGTTATGCCAGAACCACTTGGAGGACTCTCTGGGATGACCTGCCGGGCATGCCGGAACCACCTCTCAGACGTGCCAGAACCATGTTGCGGACAGTCCGGAATCACCTCTTGGGCATGCGCAACCACCTCTGAGACGTACCAGAACCACATGCCGTGCAGGCTGGAACCACCTACCGGACAGACCGGAATCACCTTTCGGGCATGCCGGAACCACCTGTCAGATGTGCCGGAAACACTTGCCAGACACGCCGGAAACACCTACCGGACAGACCGGAACCACCTGCCAAGAACGCCGGAGCCACCTGTTCGACTCGCTGGAACCACCTGCCGGACAGGCCAATATCAACTGCTGGCTATGCCAGAACCACCTGGGGGACAGTCCGGGATCACCTGCCAGCCATGGCGGAACCACCTCTCAGACGTACCAGAACCACCTGCCGGAGAAGCTGGAAACACGTCCTGGACAGACTGGAACCACGTGACGGCCATGCCTGAACCACCTGCCGAGCACGGCGGAACCACCTGCCGGACACGCCAAAATCACCTGCGGGCTACGCCAGAACCACTTGGACGACTCTCCGAAATGACCTGCCGGGCATGTTGGAACCACCTCTCAGACGTGCCAGAAGCACGTGGCGGACAGTCCGGAATCACCTGTTGGCCATACGCAACCACCTCTGAGACGTACCAGAACCACGTGCCGTGCACGCCGGAACCACCTACTGGACAGACCGGAATCAACTTTTGGGCATGCCGGAACCACCAGTCAGATGTGCCAGAAACACGTGCCGGAGACGCCGGAAGCACCTGCCGAGCACGTCGCAACCACCTGCTCAACTCGCCTGAACCACCTGCCGGACACGCCAAAATCACCTGCCCGCTACACCAGCACCACTTCGGGGACAAGCCGGAATCACGTGAGGGGCATGCCGGCACAGCCTCTCAGACTGAACCTCGTGCCGGACACCACAGAACCACATGCCGGACAGACCGGAACCACGTGCCGGACACGCCGGAACCACCGGCTCGACCCGCCGGAACGACCGCTGGACATGCAAAATCACCTGCCGGCTACGCCGGAAACACTTGGCGAACACTCCGGAATCACCTGCCGGGCATGCCGGAACCACCTCTCAGATATGCCAGAACCACGTGCCAATGACCCCGGAAGCACCTGCCGAGCACGCCGGAACCACCTGCTCGACTCGCCAGAACCACCTGCCGGACACGCAAAAATCACCTGCCGGCTACGCCACAACCAGTTGGTGAACACTTTGGAATCACCTGCCAGGCTTGCTGGAACCACCTGCCAGTCATGCCAAAATCACCTGCCAACTACGCCAGAACCGCATGGCGGACACTGCGGAAACACCTGTCGGGCCGGCTGGAACCACATCTCAGACGTGCCAGAAACGTGTCATGAGATGCTGGAACCACACCCCGAACAGAGGGATACCACCTGCCAGAACCGCCTGAACCACCTGCTGAGCACGCCGGAACCACCTGCTCGACTCACCGGTACCACCTCCCTGACACGCCAAAATCACCTGCTGGGTATGCCAGAACCACTTGGCAGACACTCCGGAATCATCTGCCGGACATGCCGGAACCAGCTCTCAGACACACCAGAACCAAGTGCCGGAGACGCCGGAAGCACCTGCCGAGCATGCCGGAGCCACCTGCTCGACTCGCCAGAAACAACTGCCGGACACGCCAAAATCACCTGCCGGGTACGCCAGAACCACCTGGCGGACACGCCGGAACCACCTGCTTGACTCGCCAGAACCACCAGCCGGACACGCAAAAATCACCTGCCGGCTACGCCACAACCAGTTGGGGAACACTTCGGAATCACCTGCCGGGCTTGCTGGAACCACCTGCCGGTCATGCCAAAATCACCTGCCAACTACGCCAGTACCACTTGGCAGACACTGTGGAAACACCTGTCGGGCCGGCCGGAACCACATCTCAGACGTGCCAGAACCATGTGCATGAGATGCTGGAACCACACCCCGAACAGACGGAAAACACCTGCCAGACCCGTCTGAACAACCTGCCGAACACGCCGGAGCCACCTGCTCGACTCGCCGGAACCACCTACCTGACATGCCCAAATCACCAGCCGGGTATGCCAGAACCACTTGGCGGACACTCCGGAATCATCTGCCGGACATGCCGGAACCAGCTCTCAGACACACCAGAACCAAGTGCCGGAGACGCCGGAAGCACCTGCCGAGCATGCCGGAGCCACCTGCTCGACTCGCGAGAAACACCTGCCGGAAACGCCAAAATCCCCTGCCGGGTACGCCAGAACCACCTGGCGGACACTCCGAAATCACCTGTCGCGCATGCCGGATCCACCTCTCAGACGTGCCGGAAGCACGTGCCGGACACGCCGGAATCACCTACCGGACAGACCGGAACCACCTGCCGAGCACGCCGGAGCCACCTGTTCGACTCGCTGGAACCACCTGCCGGACAGGCCAATATCAACTGCTGGCTATGCCAGAACCACCTGGGGGACGGTCCGGAATCACCTGCCAGCCATGGCGGTACCACCTCTCAGACGTACCAGAACCACCTGCCGGAGAAGCTGGAAACACGTCCTGGACAGTCTGGAACCACCTGCCGGCCAAGCCTGAACCACCTGCCAAGCACAACGGAACAACCTGCCAGACACGCCAAAATCACCTGCGTGTTATGCCAGAACCACTTGGAGGACTCTCTGGGATGACCTGCCGGGCATGCCGGAACCACCTCTCAGACGTGCCAGAACCATGTGGCGGACAGTCCGGAATCACCTGTTGGGCATGCGCAACCACCTCTGAGACGTACCAGAACCACATGCCGTGCAGGCTGGAACCACCTACCGGACAGACCGGAATCACCTTTCGGGCATGCCGGAACCACCTGTCAGATGTGCCAGAAACACGTGCCGGAGACGCCGGAAGCACCTGCCAAGCACGTTGGAACCACCTGCTCAACTCGCCTGAACCACCTGCCGGACATGCCAAAATCACCTGCCGACTATGCCAGAACCACTTGGCGAACACTCCGGAATCACTTGCCGGGCATGCAGGAACCACCTCTCAGACATGCCAGAACCCCGTGCCAATGACCCCGGAAGCACCAGCCGAGCACGCCGGAACCACCTGCTCGACTCGCCAGAACCACCTGCCGATCACGCAAAAATCACCTGCCGGCTACGCCAGAACCGCTTGGCAGACAATGCGGAAACGCCTGTCGGGCCGGCTGGAACCACATCTCAGACGTGCCAGAAACGTGTTCATGAGATGCTGGAACCACACCCCGAACAGACGGATACCACCTGCCAGAACCGCCTGAACCACCTGCTGAGCACGCCGGAACCACCTGCTCGACTCACCGGTACCACCTCCCTGACACGCCAAAATCACCTGCTGGGTATGCCAGAACCAATTGGCGGACACTCCGGAATCATCTCCCGGACATGCCGGAACCAGCTCTCAGACACATCACAACCAAGTGACGGAGACGCCGGAAGCACCTGCCAAGCACGTTGGGACCACTTGCTCAACTCGCGTGAGCCACCTGCCGGACATGCCAAAATCACCTGCCGACTATGCCAGAACCACTTGGCGAACACTCCGGAATCACTTGCCGGGCATGCCGGAACCACCTCTCAGACATGCCAGAAACGTGTTCATGAGATGCTGGAACCACACCCCGAACAGACGGATACCACCTGCCAGAACCGCCTGAACCACCTGCTGAGCACGCCGGAACCACCTGCTCGACTCACGGGTACCACCTCCGTGACACGCCAAAATCACCTGCTGGGTATGCCAGAACCACTTGGCGGACACTCCGGAATCATCTGCCGGACATGCCGGAACCAGCTCTCAGACACACCAGAACCAAGTGCCGGAGACGCCGGAAGCACCTGCCGAGCATGCCGGAGCCACCTGCTCGACTCGCCAGAAACACGTGCCGGACACGCCAAAATCACCTGCCGGGTACGCCAGAACCACCTGGCGGACACTCCGGAATCACCTGCCGTGCATGCCGGAACCACCTCTCAGACGTGCCGGAAGCACGTGCCAGACACGCTGGAAACACCTACCGGACAGACCGGAACCACCTGCCAAGAACGCCGGAGCCACCTGTTCGACTCGCTGGAACCACCTGCCGGACAGGCCAATGTCAACTGCTGGCTATGCCAGAACCACCTGGGGGACAGTCCGGGATCACCTGCCAGCCATGGCGGAACCACCTCTCAGACGTACCAGAACCACCTGCCGGAGAAGCTGGAAACACGTCCTGGACAGACTGGAACCACGTGACGGCCATGCCTGAACCACCTGCCGAGCACGGCGGAACCACCTGCCGGACACGCCAAAATCACCTGCGGGCTACGCCAGAACCACTTGGACGACTCTCCGAAATGACCTGCCGGGCATGTTGGAACCACCTCTCAGACGTGCCAGAAGCACGTGGCGGACAGTCCGGAATCACCTGTTGGGCACACGCAACCACCTCTGACACGTACCAGAACCACGTGCCGTGCACGCCGGAACCACCTACCGGACAGACCGGAATCAACTTTTGGGCGTGCCGGAACCACCAGTCAGATGTGAAAGAAACACGTGCCGGAGACGCCGGAACCACCTGCCGAGCACGTCGCAACCACCTGCTCAACTCGCCTGAACCACCTGCCGGACACGCCAAAATCACCTGCCCGCTACACCAGCACCACTTCGGGGACAAGCCGGAATCACGTGAGGGGCATGCCGGCACAGCCTCTCAGACTGAACCTCGTGACGGACAACACAGAACCACCTGCCGGACAGACCGGAACCACATGCCGGACACGCCGGAACCACAGGCTCGACCCGCCGGAACGACCGCTGGACATGCAAAATCACCTGCCGGCTACGCCGGAAACACTGGGCGAACACTCCGGAATCACCTGCCGGGCATGCCGGAACCACCTCTCAGATATGCCAGAACCACATGCCAATGACCCCGGAAGCACCAGCCGAGCACGCCGGAACCACCTGCTCGACTCGCCAGAACCACCTGCCGGACACGCAAAAATCACCTGCCGGCTACGCCACAACCAGTTGGGGAACACTTCGGAATCACCTGCCGGGCTTGCTGGAACCACCTGCCGGTCATGCCAAAATCACCTGCCAACTACGCCAGTACCACTTGGCGGACACTGTGGAAACACCTGTCGGGCCGGCCGGAACCACATCTCAGACGTGCCAGAACCATGTGCATGAGATGCTGGAACCACACCCCGAACAGACGGAAAACACCTGCCAGACCCGTCCCAACAACCTGCCGAGCACGCCGGAGCCACCTGCTCGACTCGCCGGAACCACCTACCTGACATGCCCAAATCACCAGCCGGGTATGCCAGAACCACTTGGCGGACACTCCGGAATCATCTGCCGGACATGCCGGAACCAGCTCTCAGACACACCAGAACCACGTGCCGGAGACGCCGGAAGCACCTGCCGAGCATGCCGGAGCCACCTGCTCGACTCGCCAGAAACACCTGCCGGACACGCCAAAATCACCTGCCGGGTACGCCAGAACCACCAGGCAGACACTCCGAAACCACCTGTCGCGCATGCCGGAACCACCTCTCAGACGTGCCGTAAGCATGTGCCGGACACGCCGGAATCACCTACCGGACAGACCGGAACCACCTGCCGAGCACGCCGGAGCCACCTGTTCGACTCGCTGGAACCACCTGCTGGACAGGCCAATATCAACTGCTGGCTATGCCAGAAGCACCTGGGGGACGGTCCGGAATCGCCTGCCAGCCATGGCCGAACCACCTCTCAGACGTACCAGAACCACCTGCCGGAGAAGCTGGAAACACGTCCTGGACAGTCTGGAACCACCTGCCGGCCAAGCCTGAACCACCTGCCAAGCACAACGGAACAACCTGCCAGACACGCCAAAATCACCTGCGTGTTATGCCAGAACCACTTGGAGGACTCTCTGGGATGACCTGCCGGGCATGCCGGAACCACCTCTCAGACGTGCCAGAACCATGTTGCGGACAGTCCGGAATCACCTCTTGGGCATGCGCAACCACCTCTGAGACGTACCAGAACCACATGCCGTGCAGGCTGGAACCACCTACCGGACAGACCGGAATCACCTTTCGGGCATGCCGGAACCACCTGTCAGATGTGCCGGAAACACGTGCCAGACACGCCGGAAACACCTACCGGACAGACCGGAACCACCTGCCAAGAACGCCGGAGCCACCTGTTCGACTCGCTGGAACCACCTGCCGGACAGGCCAATATCAACTGCTGGCTATGCCAGAACCACCTGGGGGACAGTCCGGGATCACCTGCCAGCCATGGCGGAACCACCTCTCAGACGTACCAGAACCACCTGCCGGAGAAGCTGGAAACACGTCCTGGACAGACTGGAACCACGTGACGGCCATGCCTGAACCACCTGCCGAGCACGGCGGAACCACCTGCCGGACACGCCAAAATCACCTGCGGGCTACGCCAGAACCACTTGGACGACTCTCCGAAATGACCTGCCGGGCATGTTGGAACCACCTCTCAGACGTGCCAGAAGCACGTGGCGGACAGTCCGGAATCACCTGTTGGCCATACGCAACCACCTCTGAGACGTACCAGAACCACGTGCCGTGCACGCCGGAACCACCTACCGGACAGACCGGAATCAACTTTTGGGCATGCCGGAACCACCAGTCAGATGTGCCAGAAACACGTGCCGGAGACGCCGGAAGCACCTGCCGAGCACGTCGCAACCACCTGCTCAACTCGCCTGAACCACCTGCCGGACACGCCAAAATCACCTGCCCGCTACACCAGCACCACTTCGGGGACAAGCCGGAATCACGTGAGGGGCATGCCGGCACAGCCTCTCAGACTGAACCTCGTGCCGGACACCACAGAACCACATGCCGGACAGACCGGAACCACGTGCCGGACACGCCGGAACCACCGGCTCGACCCGCCGGAACGACCGCTGGACATGCAAAATCACCTGCCGGCTACGCCGGAAACACGTGGCGAACACTCCGGAATCACCTGCCGGGCATGCCGGAACCACCTCTCAGATATGCCAGAACCACGTGCCAATGACCCCGGAAGCACCTGCCGAGCACGCCGGAACCACCTGCTCGACTCGCCAGAACCACCTGCCGGACACGCAAAAATCACCTGCCGGCTACGCCACAACCAGTTGGTGAACACTTTGGAATCACCTGCCAGGCTTGCTGGAACCACCTGCCAGTCATGCCAAAATCACCTGCCAACTACGCCAGAACCGCTTGGCGGACACTGCGGAAACACCTGTCGGGCCGGCTGGAACCACATCTCAGACGTGCCAGAAACGTGTTCATGAGATGCTGGAACCACACCCCGAACAGACGGATACCACCTGCCAGAACCGCCTGAACCACCTGCTGAGCACGCCGGAACCACCTGCTCGACTCACCGGTACCACCTCCCTGACACGCCAAAATCACCTGCTGGGTATGCCAGAACCACTTGGCAGACACTCCGGAATCATCTGCCGGACATGCCGGAACCAGCTCTCAGACACACCAGAACCAAGTGCCGGAGATGCCGGAAGCACCTGCCGAGCATGCCGGAGCCACCTGCTCGACTCGCCAGAAACAACTGCCGGACACGCCAAAATCACCTGCCGGGTACGCCAGAACCACCTGGCGGACACGCCGGAACCACCTGCTCGACTCGCCAGAACCACCAGCCGGACACGCAAAAATCACCTGCCGGCTACGCCACAACCAGTTGGGGAACACTTCGGAATCACCTGCCGGGCTTGCTGGAACCACCTGCCGGTCATGCCAAAATCACCTGCCAACTACGCCAGTACCACTTGGCAGACACTGTGGAAACACCTGTCGGGCCGGCCGGAACCACATCTCAGACGTGCCAGAACCATGTGCATGAGATGCTGGAACCACACCCCGAACAGACGGAAAACACCTGCCAGACCCGTCTGAACAACCTGCCGAACACGCCGGAGCCACCTGCTCGACTCGCCGGAACCACCTACCTGACATGCCCAAATCACCAGCCGGGTATGCCAGAACCACTTGGCGGACACTCCGGAATCATCTGCCGGACATGCCGGAACCAGCTCTCAGACACACCAGAACCAAGTGCCGGAGACGCCGGAAGCACCTGCCGAGCATGCCGGAGCCACCTGCTCGACTCGCGAGAAACACCTGCCGGAAACGCCAAAATCCCCTGCCGGGTACGCCAGAACCACCTGGCGGACACTCCGAAATCACCTGTCGCGCATGCCGGATCCACCTCTCAGACGTGCCGGAAGCACGTGCCGGACACGCCGGAATCACCTACCGGACAGACCGGAACCACCTGCCGAGCACGCCGGAGCCACCTGTTCGACTCGCTGGAACCACCTGCCGGACAGGCCAATATCAACTGCTGGCTATGCCAGAACCACCTGGGGGACGGTCCGGAATCACCTGCCAGCCATGGCGGTACCACCTCTCAGACGTACCAGAACCACCTGCCGGAGAAGCTGGAAACACGTCCTGGACAGTCTGGAACCACCTGCCGGCCAAGCCTGAACCACCTGCCAAGCACAACGGAACAACCTGCCAGACACGCCAAAATCACCTGCGTGTTATGCCAGAACCACTTGGAGGACTCTCTGGGATGACCTGCCGGGCATGCCGGAACCACCTCTCAGACGTGCCAGAACCATGTGGCGGACAGTCCGGAATCACTTGTTGGGCATGCGCAACCACCTCTGAGACGTACCAGAACCACATGCCGTGCAGGCTGGAACCACCTACCGGACAGACCGGAATCACCTTTCGGGCATGCCGGAACCACCTGTCAGATGTGCCAGAAACACGTGCCGGAGACGCCGGAAGCACCTGCCAAGCACGTTGGAACCACCTGCTCAACTCGCCTGAACCACCTGCCGGACATGCCAAAATCACCTGCCGACTATGCCAGAACCACTTGGCGAACACTCCGGAATCACTTGCCGGGCATGCAGGAACCACCACTCACACATGCCAGAACCCCGTGCCAATGACCCCGGAAGCACCAGCCGAGCACGCCAGAACCAGCTGCTCGACTCGCCAGAACCACCTGCCGATCACTCAAAAATCACCTGCCGGCTACGCCACAACCAGTAGGTGAACACTTTGGAATCACCTGCCAGGCTTGCTGGAACCTCCTGCCAGTCATGACAAAATCACCTGCCAACTACGCCAGAACCGCTTGGCGGACACTGCGGAAACACCTGTCGGGCCGGCTGGAACCACCTCTCAGACGTGCCAGAAGCACGTGTCGGACAGTCCGGAATCACCTGTTGGCCATACGCAACCACCTCTGAGACGTACCAGAACCACGTGCCGTGCACGCCGGAACCACCTACCGGACAGACCGGAATCAACTTTTGGGCATGCCGGAACCACCAGTCATATGTGCCAGAAACACGTGCCGGAGACGCCGGAAGCACCTGCCGAGCACGTCGCAACCACCTGCTCAACTCGCCTGAACCACCTGCCGGACACGCCAAAATCACCTGCCCGCTACACCAGCACCACTTCGGGGACAAGCCGGAATCACGTGAGGGGCATGCCGGCACAGCCTCTCAGACTGAACCTCGTGCCGGACACCACAAAACCACCAGCCGGACAGACCGGAACCACCTGCCGGACACGCCGGAACCACCGGCTCGACCCGCCGGAACGACCGCTGGACATGCAAAATCACCTGCCGGCTACGCCGGAAACACTTGGCGAACACTCCGGAATCACGTGCCGGGCATGCCGCAACCACCTCTCAGATATGCCAGAACCACGTGCCAATGACCCCGGAAGCACCAGCCGAGCACGCCGGAACCACCTGCTCGACTCGCCAGAACCTCCTGCCGGACACGCAAAAATCACCTGCCGGCTACGCCACAACCAGTTGGGGAACACTTCGGAATCACCTGCCGGGCTTGCTGGAACCACCTGCCGGTCATGCCAAAATCACCTGCCAACTACGCCAGTACCACTTGGCGGACACTGTGGAAACACCTGTCGGGCCGGCCGGAACCACATCTCAGACGTGCCAGAACCATGTGCATGAGATGCTGGAACCACACCCCGAACAGACGGAAAACACCTGCCAGACCCGTCTGAACAACCTGCCGAGCACGCCGGAGCCACCTGCTCGACTCGCCGGAACCACCTACCTGACATGCCCAAATCACCAGCTGGGTATGCCAGAACCACTTGGCGGACACTCCGGAATCATCTGCCGGACATGCAT